>NC_068294.1:1065000-1355000 GCF_025860055.1 Xyrauchen texanus | reverse complement strand
TTTGACTGATGGTTTTCAAACCTAATATGCTTCAAGATGACATCACTCTGAAGTACTGCGCAAAGAATGGCCAACATTCACCCCTAGGGGGCGCTACAGGCAATGCCTAAATTCCCATTTTGTGGTCAAAAATGTTCTAGTTTGGTACATTGATAGTACAGGCCAACAGGAACCCACAAACCAAGAATGACCGACATTCGCCACTAGGGGGCGCTACAGGACAAGCCAAAATTCCCATTTTCTGGTCAAAAATGTTCTAATTTGGTACATTGATACTACAGGCCAACAGGAACCCAAAAACCAAGAATGGCCCACATTCGCCCACAGGTGGCGCTACAGGCCACGCTCCCAAAAAATATTTTCAAAGTGACACCTTTTCCACGCCATTTGTCCAATTCTTCTGAAACTTGGTGTACATGCCTCATTTCTCATTGGGAACAAAAAAGCCTCAAGGATCCATAAGGTGCATATGATGGATTTTCCTGTACACTGAAAATGTTTCGTTTAGGATTCAGACAGAAATACGTGTTTTTTGGATTCATCCATTGAGAGGGTTTAACCCCAAACCACTATTGATCAATTTGAAATGATTTGCCATTTTGTGGAGGAATTCGCATTGCTGCTTGCAGCTATATTTATTATTATAATTCTTCTCCTTGAGCCCCAATAGCTCAAAAAGTCACTGGTCAAAAATGTTCTATATTGGCACATTGATACTCCATGCCAACGGGTACCCCCAAACCAAGAATGGCCCACATTTGCCCATAGGTGGCGCTATAGGCCACACCCAAAACAAATATATTCAAAGTGATATAATTTCCATGCCATTTGTCCAAATCTTCTGAAACTTGGTGTACGTGCCTCATTTCCCATGGGGAACAAAAAAGCCTCAAGGACCCATAACTTCTGCCATTATGGATTTTCCTGTACAGTGAAAATTTTGGAAAACCTACAAAACTCTTCTTCTCCTGAACCTTATCTCCAATTGACTTGGAATTTGGTACACATGTGTAGAATGGATGTCTTTCCAAACGTTACTTAGCAAAAATGAATACAATACAAAATGGCTGAAATGGACGTGTTTATGTAAATGTACACACAAATGATGATCAAAAATGTAAAAAATCCCATTGATTTACAATGGCTGAGCAAAAGTGCCCCCTCTACTGGATAAATACGGTCTACATGTAAAATCCCATTCACTTACATTGGCTGAGCAAAGAGGCTCCCTCTACTGGAGTAACTCTGTCTACCACATGCAGCTCTCCTGGAGCAATCTCTCTAATGAAGCATTTCGGTCTCCTAGTGGGTGGAGCTCCAGACTTAGAAGCCAGAAGACATTTTGCTTAGGTCTGCACGAAGGTATGTCAATTGTGTGTTTTATGCTCTCCAGTTTGAACATTCAAGCGATTTTACACTATTCAACTCAACAAAGGCAAAACAACTCAAATGTTTGCGAGCTGTTTGTGTGACACAGCGAGCGAGCCGCGTCACGTATAACCCATCGTCACAAACGATGAAAGTTGTACTTTTACAATACACGTACAATAACAACAAAACCTTGTGCTTTTGTAAAATAAAGAAAATAAACCAGGTGCAGTCTCTGTCCAAGCGATTATCTTTCTGAAACACATCACAAAAACTTACAGAAACATATAACACAAACATGAAACATATGTCTAAAGAAAGTAAGGATGAGCTGATCGATCCTAAAGTATCAAAACTTGCGAGAATGATGTCGTTTTAGGGTTGTCTCTGACAACACGTGATCCGCGAGGCGAGATCATTTTTGCTCGCATCTTCGCGAAGGTTTGTCGGTTGTATACAATGTTTGCCAGTTTGAACATTCAAGCGATTTTACACTATTCAACTCAAATGTCAAAACAACTCAAATAAATGTTGGCGAGCAGTTTGTGACACAGCGAGCCGCGTCGCGTCTAACGCACGCACTCCGACGAGAGTTCGCTTCCGCTGCTTCTTGCGTCCAAACTGACAATTTCATACACCAAATACATGATATATTGGGGTGTCTGCTATATCTCAAGTGAACAAACAGTTGAGAAAGAAATCTGGTATAATTATATTGAATTCTGGCATTATTCCAGGTGACGTCCTTCTATATTTTTCTCTCGAAACAGCGGAAACAACTTAAATTAAATACTGCGTCATTTGTGCCCATACAGATACATTTAATACATCATTACGAACTATGAAATGTGTACTTTTATTTGTGTACATTCACAATAACAACAAAAACCTTGTGCTTTTGTAAAATATAGAAAATAAACAGGGTGCTCAGTCTCTGTCTTTGCGATAATCTTTCTGAAACACGTCACAAAATTCAAGTGAACCAAATCAACCATTCACGTGGTCTGTATTTTATCATCTCACAATGAATACAGATGCAACAAGCACAGCACAGAACGAAAATAATGATACTTCTCAGTTCTCAAAAGATTAAACTGAACTGTGCCCTGAATATCGTATCATGCGATAAAAGCCTCTTAAAGAGACAGTAACAATTTAGCCTTCGCCCTGAACATAGACATCCCAAGTAATTGAAAAGTCCAAATGGTATTATTTTAAGTTTTTTTCATTTTACGTTGTAAAATGCCACGTTTTTGAATGGCATGTAAAAACAATCACTCAATCTCCATTTTTTTCTCTGATCTGTTGCTATTTTAATGATTTAAAAATCAAAGCACTGACCATTTAAAGTGTGAGCTTTTACATTTTGAAATAGTTATAAACAGTCACAGCTATGCAGTGTTATTATGTGCCTAGATAGTCTTTCAAATAAAATTAGTTTACCCCAAAAAGATATCTCTCATCATTTACTCACCCTCTTTCTATCCCAGATGTGTATTTCTTTCTTTCTCAGCCCTGTTGGTGCTTTCAATGCACTTGAATGGTGATCAGAACTCACATCAACAAAAATCACATAAATGCAACATAAAAGTAACCCATAACACTCCAGTGGTTTAAACCATACTTTCAGAAGGGATATTATAGGTGTGGGTGTGAAAAAGATCAATAGTATATATTGTATATATAGTATTTTTTTTTTTTTTTACTATAAATTGTCCACCCTGCTCAGGAGGGGTGATATGCTTATGTAAATCACAAAAAAAAGAGAAAACAGAAAAAGAACTCTTAAGAGAGAAGAGCGCTTGTGAAAGTGAAAGTAGAGATTTATAGTAAAAAATGACTTAATTATTGATCTGTTTCTCACCACTTCTCATTTACTTACATTGAAAGGACCAACAGAGCTGAGATATTCTTCTAAACATCTTCATTCAATTACTGCAGAAGAAAGTCATACACATCTGGGACTGCATGAGGGTGAGGAAATGATCAAATATCCCTTTAACATTCACTTATTTTTACAATGCATAAAATGAAGTATTAGAACAAAGTGAAAATCTTAGTACATGGCTACAGGCCATGACCAAAATTCCCATTTTCTGTTAAAAAATGTTCTAATTTGGTACATTGTGGGTTCCTGTTGGCATGTAGTATCAAACCAAGAATGGCCCACATTCGCCCTTTAGGGGGCGCTATAGGCATTGCCCAAAATTCCCATTTTCTGGTCAAAAATGTTCTAAATTTGTACATTGATACTACAGGCCAACAGTAACCCACAAATCAAGAATGGCCCACATTCACCCTTAGGGGGCGCTAAAGACCACGCCCAAATGTCCCATTTTCAAACTGATGGCATTTTCACCCAATTTGTCAAATTCGTCTGAAACTTAATGTACATTCCTCATTGGAAACAAAAACGCCTCAAGGATCCATAAGGTCCAGTATGATGGATTTTCCTGTACACTGAAAGTGTTTCGCTTAGGATTCAGACAGAAATACATGTTTTTTGGATTCCTCCATTGGAAGGGTTTAACCCCAACCCTCTACTGATCAATTTTAAATGATTTGCCATTTTGAGGAGGAATCGCATTGCTTCTTGCAGCTATATTTATTATTATTATTTATTATTTTGTTAGTTTTAACACCATGTCAGCAACTAGGCTATTCACATGGCAAACAACGGTTAGTCACTACATATTTGTAATATTAGAGAAGACATTTTAAGTTTATACAAGACAAAAAAAAATTAAATCTGTTCAGATGGTACTTTTCCAAAAATATCTATTAAACAAGTCTCATAAAAACGTTGTCTGATAGTTCTAAACGTTTTACAATTCAGCAGAATGTGCTTGATGGTCATAGGGGTTTGGCAAGGTATACATATGGGAGGATCTTCACCAGTCAGTATAAACGCATGAGTTAGTCTTGAATGGCCCAGTCGGCATCTGGTAAACTCTATTTGGTCATGCCTAGATTTAACATTGAGTGTAATTTCTTTGGATCCTGGAGTCCTGGGGCGGCTGTGGCTCAGTTGGTCGGCCAATAATCGCAGGATTAATTTGGTTCGAATCCCGACCCACACAACTCCACATGCCAAAGTGTCCTTGGGCAAGACACTGAACCCCAAGTTGCTCCCAATGGCAGGCTAGCACCTTGCATGGCAGCTCTGCTGCATTGGTGTATGAATGTGTGTGTGAATGAGTCAGTGTAAAGCGCTTTGAATACCGTTAAGGTTAAAAAGGCACTATATAAGTGCAGACCATTTACCATTTCGAATAATTATTACAGTCACACTCATTCCATTCCGATTGCCACTTATTGGTGATATACGAGTTCATTAATGGCCTGAGGTCAGAGGGTGGTATCAGACATTCTGAGATCTCCAAGTTTAATGCCTTTTTGCAGCTGTATCTGCCTTTTCATTTCCTGCCAGACCAATATGTCTGTTGGGTGCTCAGCTTTTTCGTGTATTTGACTGTTCCTGCGATCCCTGCAATTCTTTTTTGAATTGCAAAAGGGGAAAGTTTTGTAAGTGCCATGTCAGGTGATTGAGATTCTAAAATTATATATCTCCCTGTTTTCATTTCTTGAAACAAGTACACGTCTAGCATTCGAATCATCATCTGAATTTTGGGGTTTGTTTGTTTACCATATTTGTTATGTTTTATTTCATCAATCTTGCTCCCCACCCACCTCGCAGCCCAAAAAGGGGATGCACAGAGCTGCGGAGCTCCAGCAAATATGCACCAGGGATACAAGAAAGGTAAACTCTTGCAATGAGAGCGAATTGCTCGATTGACCCTATGCCACCGCCTTCAGGGAAAAATATAATTGTGGCTGATTTAAATGCCAGTAATTACCCAGGGCACGTCATGACTAGCCGCTTGATTGGATCGTGTCTCTCCAACCGCACGTCTGTATGAAATTAGAGCCAAAGCATTGTGTTGGATCTGCGGGAGCCACAGCTGCCCGCATTCCTCAAATGCCAGGATCTCTTCCATAGACATGGGTCGCAACCTACAGCTCGCCTTTTACGAACAGCAAGGGGGTGCTAGGGACCTATTCTACCCTGGGTCCCCACGGGAAACACAAAACATACATGTTTTGCCCACTTTTAGGTGAATTTGTTCATAATTATTTTACAGCATAATATTTTCTTTATAGTTTTACAGCATGATAATTTTGCTCACAGTAAAACAAATATTGCTTTCCAAATCAGTTTGTTTTCCCACAGTTTAGCGAATGTTCATATTCTTTATTAACCGTTTTGGCCATTTTGGGTTAGGCCTATATGCGTTTCATACATGTCTAAGGTTTTTACTATGCATTGAAATACACTTTGGTGATGTTTTTATAAGCTATTGTATTGATTTGTTTTTATTTTACAAAGAAAATAATAGAATGTAATCAAATCAAATTTGTATCTGTAATTACTACAATAGCAAGTTCTGTGATTGTCGATGAACTAATATATTTTCACAATCATTAGAATAAAAATTTCGTGTCCTGGTGTTTATTATTAATATAACAGATTAATTTATTCATGGATTTTGATTCCAGTGGTGGCTGCATAGGATTGTTTCGGATTCATGTTGTCCAAACATTTCCAATAACTCCAGAGCATTGTAAATGTAAAAATTTCCAAAATTCACAACATGTTTTTATCTAACGAAATATTCTGCCTCAATCCATGTTTGTTGGCGTTTAGACATTCAAAACCATTTTCACTGTGGTGAAAAAAACTTGGACACAAAGCTAGGCATTCCGGGGCAGTCTAGCAGCAAATATATACAGTGGGGCAAAATAGTATTTAGTCAGCCACCAATTGTGCAAGTTCACCAACTTAAAAAGATGAGAGAGACCTGTAATTTTCATCATAGGTACACTTCAACTATGAGAGACAAAATGAGAAAAAAAAAGGAATGAATTTATTTGCAAATTATGGGGGGAAATAAGTATTTGGTCACCTACAAACAAGTAAGATTTCTGGCTCTCACAGACCTGTAACAACTTCTTTAAGAGGCTCCTCTGTCCTCCACTCGTTACCTGTATTAATGGCACCTGTTTGAACTTGTTATCAGTATAAAAGACACCAGTCCACAACCTCAAACAGTCACACTCCAAACTCCACTATGGCCAAGACCAAAGAGCTGTCAAAGGACACCAGAAACAAAATTGTAGACCTGCACCAGGCTGGGAAGACTGAATCTGCAATAGGTAAGCAGCTTGGTGTGAAGAAATCAACTGTGGGAGCAATTATTAGGAAATGGAAGACATACAAGTCCACTGATAATCTCTCTCGATCTGGGGCTCCACGCAAGATCTCACCCCGTGGGGTCAAAATTATCACAAGAACGGTTAGCAAAAATCCCAGAACCACACGGGGGGACCTAGTGAATGACCTGTAGAAAGCTGGGACCAAAGTAACAAAGGCTACCATCAGTAACACACTACGCCGCCAGGCTGATGCCATCGTACTGCTTAAGCCAGTACATGTCCAGGCCCGTCTGAAGTTTGCTAGAGAGCATTTGGATGATCCAGAAGAGGATTGGGAGAATGTCATATGGTCAGATGAAACCAAAATAGAACTTTTTGGTAAAAAATCAACTTGTCGTGTTTGGAGGAGAAAGAATGCTGAGTTGCATCCAAAGAACACCATACCTACTGTGAATCATGGGGGTGGAAACATCATGCAAAGGAACCAGGACGACTGATCCGTGTAAAGGAAAGAATGAACGGGGCCATGTATCGTGAGATTTTGAGTGAAAACCTCCTTCCATCAGCAAGGGCATTGAAGATGAAACGTGGCTGGGTCTTTCAGCACGACAATGATCCCAAACACACCGCACGGGCAACGAAGGAGTGGCTTCGTAAGAAGCATTTCAAGGTCCTGGAGTGGCCTAGCCAGTCTCCAGATCTCAACCCCATAGAAAATCTTTCGAGGGAGTTGAAAGTCCGTGTTGCCCAGCGACAGCCCCAAAACATCACTGCTCTAGAGGAGCTCTGCATGGAGGAATGGGCCAAAATACCAGCAACAGCGTGTGAAAACCTTGTGAAGACTTACAGAAAACGTTTGACCTCTGTCATTGCCAACAAAGGGTATATAACAAAGTATTGAGATACACTTTTGTATTGACCAAATACTATTTTCCCCCATAATTTGCAAATAAATTCATTAAAAATCCTACAATGTGATTTTCTGGAATTTTTTTTTTCTCATTTTGTCTCTCATAGTTGAAGTGTACCTATGATGATTACAGGCCTCGCTCATCTTTTTAAGTGGGAGAACATGCACAATTGGTGGCTGACTAAATACATACATACAGTGGGGCAAAAAAGTATGTATGTATGTATGCATGCATGTATGTAATGTAATATATATATATATATATATATATATATATATATTTTTGTATAGTCTAGTACTATTATACATTACAAAAAGATCGTATTATGTAGGACTATCTGCGTTCGCTTGGTGCTCCATGCTCCATTTAATCCATATTCTATTTTATTCAAATTGAGGATTTTGTTAGAGGATTTTAAATTTTTTTAGGGTGATGACGTCATAAAATATGAAGACAGACATTAGAAGCTTTATTCTAAAACCTCAATAGAAGTTTTCTAATGTAAATATGATGTGAAAAAAAATGACATTTGGTACAGTCTAGTATGAACGGTCAGAATGACCGCTATGGCCATTCTAGTAGTTATAGAATTCCGGTAGTTCCAGTGTTAAATGCAAGTACAAGTCTATTGCTTGATTATGTCCTTTTGGAAGATCAATGCGTGTCTCAGCCATGACAGTATTACAAATGTCATAGACAGTAATGTCTTTGTATTGAAGGCCAAGTTTAAAATATATCGCAAGTTTAAAAAATTAATGCGCATCCATGCTCTCAGTATCTTTGAGTAAATGAATGATGGCAATGACGCAATCGGAAAAGAGCAATACACACACCGGAAACTGTAACATGTGCGCACGCGAAAGGCTCTTGTGCGCACGCGAAAGTAAAAAGTAAAAGTTTAAGCAAATCTTATTTAAGTGTTCAAAAATACTAAAAGCATACATTGTAGTTTTGTTATAATTCAAAAATAATATATTTAACTTGAAGTGTTTGCTCAATGGTATATTTTTGTTCTTAGTTCAGCGGTTCATTTGTTAATAAAAGAGTGTTGTTCAGTAACCTGTTTTTGTGTTTTGCTTTAGTACCAAAAATGGTATCGAGTACCGTGAAATTTCACTGGTATTGGTACCGACTACTGAAATTTTGGTACCGTGACATCACTAGTACAGAATGTGTCTTCCAGTCAGCAGTTGTACGGCAAATATATTTATCTGTAAAACAAATTATAAACGATGTAAAATTTGCATCATTATTATTTTTATCTGTCATTAGTTGCTTTTGCATTATTTCTGCATTGAAAATGGCCTGTTCTCGTGGTCACAGACAAAACAGCAGAGAGAAGCCATGGAAAAAACAAAATGATTTTATCTGTAAAAAAAAAAAGTTGCAGATGCCATCGTACCGGTGTTCTGCCACTATCTAAGAGAAGCAATCATACTAAAATTACCTCATGCAACTATATCCAATATAGACCACAAAAGGTTATATTGCCATTTTGATAATGAGTTACAGAGAAGTGCTGATCTACAGATGTATTCTCTAAAGACCCATCAGTTATGTTCATGGTTTTTATAGGAGAATTGTTTGGTTTGCATTCTCACCAGAAGCAATTACATTTTAAAGCAATTAGTTTTTTTTTTTAACTTTAAAATTGGTAAAATAATACAACATTTGTATAATGTAGTACATTTACACATGTATTTATATTTTGCACTTAATTTGACTGTTACAGTGATAAAGTATACATTTGGCTACCTATTAAAAAAATAACAATTTGTCCCCATAAAAAAAACCCGCGCAAGCAGCTGTCAATATCAAACAAAATTATCTATTTAATTTTAACTGTCATTTAACACTGTATATTAATTACAATGACACAATCATCAGAGATGAACCAGTCAAAAGTAGTTTCTAACAATTGCATCCCTTACTGCATGTCCAGTCAGTCCCTCATTCTGAGAGAACGTCGGAGGTTGGTCTGGGTCTTCAACAGGCTCAGGTGCATAATACAGGTCCTTCTCAAAAAATTAGCATATTGTGATAAAGTTCATTATTTTCCATAATGTAATAATAAAAATTAAACTTTCATATATTTTAGATTCATTGCACACCAACTGAAATATTTCAGGTCTTTTATTGTTTTAATACTGATGATTTTGGCATACAGCTCATGAAAACCCCAAATTCCTATCTCAAAAAATTAGCATATTTCATAAAAGAAGTGTTTTTAATACAAAAAAAGTCAACCTTCAAATAATTATGTTCAGTTATGCACTCAATACTTGGTCGGGAATCCTTTTGCAGAAATGACTGCTTCAATGCGGCGTGGCATGGAGGCAATCAGCCTGTGGCACTGCTGAGGTGTTATGGAGGCCCAGGATGCTTCGATAGCGGCCTTAAGCTCATCCAGAGTGTTGGGTCTTGCGTCTCTCAACTTTCTCTTCACAATATCCCACAGATTCTCTATGGGGTTCAGGTCAGGAGAGTTGGCAGGCCAATTGAGCACAGTAATACCATGGTCAGTAAACCATTTACCAGTGGTTTTGGCACTGTGAGCAGGTGCCAGGTGCGTGCTGAAAAATGAAATCTTCATCTCCATAAAGCTTTTCAGCAGATGGAAGCATGAAGTGCTCCAAAATCTCCTGATAGCTAGCTGCATTGACCCTGCCCTTGATAAAACACAGTGGACCAACACCAGCAGCTGACATGGCACCCCAGACCATCACTGACTGTGGGTACTTGACACTGGACTTCAGGCATTTTGGCATTTCCTTCTCCCCAGTCTTCCTCCAGACTCTGGCACCTTGATTTCGAATGACATGCAAAATTTGCTTTCATCCGAAAAAAGTACTTTGGACCACTGAGCAACAGTCCAGTGCTGCTTCTCTGTAGCCCAGGTCAGGCGCTTCTGCCGCTGTTTCTGGTTCAAAAGTGGCTTGACCTGGGGAATGCGGCACCTGTAGCCCATTTCCTGCACACGCCTGTGCACGGTGGCTCTGGATGTTTGTACTCCAGACTCAGTCCACTGCTTCCGCAGGTCCCCCAAGGTCTGGAATCGGTCCTTCTCCACAATCTTCCTCAGGGTCCGGTCACCTCTTCTCGTTGTGCAGCATTTTTTGCCACACTTTTTCCTTCCCACAGACTTCCCACTGAGGTGCCTTGATACAGCACTCTGGGAACAGCCTATTTGTTCAGAAATTTCTTTCTATGTCTTACCCTCTTGCTTGAGGGTGTCAGTGATGGCCTTCTGGACAGCAGTCAGGTCGGCAATCTTACCCATGATTGCGGTTTTGAGTAATGAAACAGGCTGGGAGTTTTTAAAAGCCTCAGGAATCTTTTGCAGGTGTTTAGAGTTAATTAGTTGATTCAGATGATTAGGTTAATATTTCGTTTAGAGACCCTTTTCATGATATGCTAATTTTTTGAGATAGGAATTTTGGGTTTTCATGAGCTGTATGCCAAAATCATCAGTATTAAAACAATAAAAGACCTGAAATATTTCAGTTGGTGTGCAATGAATCTAAAATATATGAAAGTTTAATTTTTATCATTACATTATGGAAAATAATGAACTTTATCACAATATGCTAATTTTTTGAGAAGGACCTGTAAATGTTATAACAGAGAGGGACATTTAGCCTTTTTATGATTAACATGTGTTCAAAATATCCACAATGTATTAATAAATAATGTATATTTGTTTATTTTATTTATTTGTTGTGGGTCAGATGAGGGGTCTGACTGTTTAAAAGAAATTGAAATTGGATGGTGATATTGGTATTGTTTTATTGTGCTGTTTTCTCGCTTAAAAAAATAAAACAATTAGTGACCCCACGCTGGCTACTCTACCTGTTGTTCTTTACATAGCTAGTAGCCTACATTGCAATATGTAGTCCCTTTTTGAGCACTGGTAATTCAGATTTAGTAATCTTGAAAAGTTTGTATATGGATCAGGGTGATCCAATCCAATGTTGCTTTAAAAAACCAGCACAAATGTAAAATGAATTACCTGATAATTGTTAGCAAAACATGGAATTTCCAAATCTGGATCATTCTGATCCAGATTCAGTTTTTTGAACAACTGGGCCCAGGGTTCATTGCAATCGGTCCAAGACCACCGATTCCGATTGTTTTCGTGTGGATCCGAGAACAATTACAGTGCCTAAACAAACCGAACTAAGGAGGAAAATGAATAAATTGAATAAAAAAAAAAAAAGATCCAGTGACAGTGAATGGTGACTGAGACTAACATTCGGAATAACATCTTTTGTGTTCCTCTGAAGAGAGACATTCATACAGGCTTGAGGGTGAGAAATGCTAACAAATTAATTTGGGTAAATTGCCCTTTAATTACCCGTTTAAGTTTTTGTTAAAGGTCTATGTAATGTTTTTTAATTATTATTTTTCAAACACCTGTGATTCATAAGACTTTGACAGTCCCAAGAATAACAATTCTGATAAAATGAACCAAGAATCAAGTTCTACTCTAGTTCTATCCAATGGGATTATTTGGTGCTTGTCCTATAATGAACTGATGCTATGTTTGTCCTGCCCTTGTCAAAACTGTGTTCAATGTAAAACCACATAACTTATCAAATACCATGAATGGACACTGTACTGTTATCATTCATTAGCAAGGACACAGCAGATCAGTAATGACACTGAAACACATTGTAAACAAACAACATGTATTAAAAACAATATGCTGAATATTTGACCATTCCCCTGTTTAAAGTGTATGTTCTGCTTAAGTATATCAGAGAAGTAACAGTAAAGAAAACGGTGAAAATTAATAACATCTGTAATGGATGGATAGATAATGTGTCATCCTTACACTGCAAAAGTGGCACAAAAGCTGCAGAGGGCTGAGGACAGACAGAAAACTTGCTGTATTGAAATGTGTCTTATAACAGTAAACACACACAGGACTCGTGTTGTCAGTTCAGTCAGTGACTTTCACAAACAGATATCATGATACGACCACAAATTACTCTACATAGAGCAGTAGCCTTATATAGTTAAAATGTTTATATTTATATTGAGTGTGCAGGGTTTCCCGCAGAAAATGTGTTAGTTAAGGTGGTGGGTGGTGGTGGTGTGTATTTGGAATTGCATAACTCCTGACACAAATTAAGACAAATACTGAAACTTGAGTCATCTTTTTAATGATGTATTAGTTTGTCAAGGTAATAACATTACATCTAATAATCCGTCAAAATGTGCAAAGCTTATTACAATCACTGCTTATGGCAGAGCTGACACCTAGCATCACTATAAATATATATAAATAATTAACTTTTATATAATAAAAAATATTATATAAAAGTATATTAAAATCGCCAGTAGGTGGCGATAACTCATTGTCTTTATGTGTGAGTCATCGAGACATTCATTGAATCTCACGATTCGTTCAAAGCCTCAGATTTCATTGCAAAATAGAATAAGCCTGACTATACTGTTTTAAATGTAGTAAATCACTTAATGTTACCCTTTTGTTTTGTTTTTTAACTGTTGTATAAAATCAATGTCACATTTGAAATCGTGTGGATATTCGGGAAACATTGCATCAACATTAAAAACACTGCTGGGATATCAGCCTGCATTTTGTTCGCACAAACAGCGCAAGCGGCTCGTGACAGAACACAGGCCGACTGAATGACATTTCAATTTAAGTTGACAATCTCAAATGAAGATTGCTGAACTCCAGCTCGTCTGTGTTTTCAGATCATCCGCGCTTCTTGCGTTAGAGAGCGCCGCGCATGATTGCCAGATACTATTGAAAAGACCGGGTAGAAAGCATGTTCTTTTAACAGAAAAGCTCTGATTTGGGGTTTAAATTATTGAATTCTGGCATTAAACTGAAACGTTCCCACTTCAGACGACAAACTACGCTTGGCTACTATCTTGTTCTGCAATTCACTTGCCTAGTAACCATAGTAACGGTGCGCACGCTTTCGCGCTTTCTGCTATGACATGGAGTGCGGGAAGCACTCAACGTTGCATGAATTTTTAATTAGCCTGCATTAGTAACAGTTAATTTTGTTATGGTATAAACTTAATCCTATTAAAGGCAAAAAATATATAATACATTTGTAACGAAATCCAAGATTTTGTATACCAAATCCAAGGCTTTTAAGGCCTTAATTTGAGATTACTGTTCAATGCTTTTAAGATCCTGCGGGTACCCTGGTTAATGTGTCTTGTCCCCTCACAATGACAGTAAATTAATTATTAGGCTACATTACATCAGTCACGTCACATAGTGGTCTATTTTCAGTTCGAAATGGCGAAAATAGACAAAAGTTTATTAATTTACCTGATTATTTTTGTGATTCGTTTAACATTTATGACCTAAAAAAACTGTCAACTAGCAAATGTTTAGTTTAGCAACTTACATCTTATCTCGCACTTGACCGACCGTAAACTGAAGCGCGTCGAGTCGCTCTGCTAAAATTCGCGCTGTGAACATAAAGCCCGCCTACTTTGATTTGATTGGTCATCTCAAATATTCTGACATTGACGAGCAGTGACAGACCAATGAGGCTCAGATGAACACACACGCTCGGCGCCGCTGCGGAAGAACGCGCTGATAACAAGACTGAAGCGAACACGAAGGCTTATCACATATTTAAAGATGGAAAGGGAGAAAACAGGACAGAGTAACACGGCGAATATCACTCATATATATTTTTTTGACGACGTAGTTAAGGCGACAGCCTTAGTTTCAAAGTGCTGCGGGAAACCCTGGTGTGTTTGTTTTAGTTATGACTCCTGTGGTGAATCTAGCTTTAGCAAACATTCCTCACATTCATCAGCCTCAGCTCACATTAAACTCACACTCATCTGTCGTGCTTACATTATTCACAAACACGGATATAATGTGATTGGATGAAGTATCACATTTATTCATGCCATTACTGATTAATGGACATTATGGACCATGCTAAAAGTCGAGCTAACGCTGCTGTCGTCACGCGAGTCTCCACACTACGCGCGCGCGCACACACACACACACACACACACACACAGGCTCGCGCATATCAGCACAAACACACAAAGCTGATCATTAACGTCACCGATAATCAATACTGATCCATCAATGCGCTCACATACCTCACTGCTGACGCTATCCATCTCCATTTTGAGCGAGGACACCTGCGCGGGGGCAAAATATATCATAGGGTTCAACTAGAGCGGTACTCCGCGAGGCATTTCTCCGCCGTTAAACACGCGTGAGAATCAGGTGACCGGGACCATGCGAACCGCGCGTGCCGCTCCCCTAGCTTATTCATACAAATATGGCCGTCTTTGTCTGCGCGAGCTGAAGACGCCAGCGCTGACGTCATTGTGACGCAATTTAGTGAAGGATTTCCCATCGAAGGGCACGATTAGTGACCGCCACATAATACAGCCACCTAATTGCGAAATTCATGCATACGTTATAGTATATTTTTCAATATTCTAGTATGTTTCTTATATATCAAAATACTTATATGAGTTTCCTGGCCTTTGTGTGACCCAGGAGAGAGCATATGAGGTTACTAAAAGTGTTGATGCTGCAGAGGCCACAAAGAGCACCCAACTGTAACAAAATAATGAGACTAAGGACCTTGAAGATAGACTGAAGCCAAGTTTCTACCAGTAAAAAGATATCAAAAGGCTCTGTGAGATAATGGTGGCAAATAGTATCCATTACAAAAATAACAAAGGGGCACAGAAATGAGGTAATGCCAGATAACAAACTGTATAGAAGAGGAGGTTTTGGACTAAGACAGTCAGAACGGACAGCTGGCCGGTCTCATGTTTGTTGGTGTTCAATAAACTACAATTTTGGCATCTGGAACTCAAGACTCCGAGAGTTTTCTTACAACTTATAGAGATTCATCGCGATATTCCACGACATATCTTTGGCGCCCAACTCGTGGGGCTGGCATTGAGGTCAAGGGGGCAGAGGTCGCTGGTGGGACGGCTTGCACGAATCGTACAGAAACACCGGCGCCAGAAACTGAGGTAAGCATCTTTGCTTAAGGTGTTTTTGTGTGATCTGTGGTAGCGAGTCCCGGTAAGTGGCTTCCCTAAGACTTTTGCCAGTCCGGACATAGAATAATTTGAACTAATTGGCTAAAATAGAGGCGAGTTCCAGATTTCAAAAATAGGGGGGTGGGATTGTTTAAAGAGAGTTTAAGAAAGTTTATTTGAAGAAGGTAGAAAAAGCCTGGGGGTGAGTCGAGAAGCGACGCGCGTGAAAATTCCCGGTTAGGTGCATTTATTCAAGGTTTTGCCAGAAGAGTGGCTGAAAATCCTGTACAGGTGAAAATCCTAACACGGGTGGAGAAGTGAAAATTCGCGCAAAATTCCTCCAGGTGTTAGATTAAGTTATTTATTGCAGTGTTTGACGGAACCCGGACTGTGCAGAAAACGGGGAATTGTTGAACTATGTGTGCATGTTTGAGATAATGAATAATGTGCATGACTAACTATGTTGTTGGTGCATGTGTGCTTTAATTGCGCTGTTCTTGTGTTTATTCAAATGCATGATTGCAATGTTGATGACGTATTGTGTGCAAAGGCAGAATAATACAGAGAATCAGGTGCACTAAGCAGGAAATGCTAAATGAGAGTAAAAGTGGAAAACTAATTGAAACAGTGAACTGAATAAAACAATTGTTGAAAAAGTGTAAAGACGCAAAATGGCACCTGCTTCTCTGATAACTCCCTGCCTTGCTCTCACTCACTGGTCAGCTGAACGGACAGCTCTGTGAGTGAGGGGAAGGGGAGATTCAGAAGAGAAAAAAAATATAATAATTGGGAAAAAGATAAAGAAAAGGCAAAATGTTTTCCATTACAGTGAACAAGACTAGAGAAAAATGCAGAGACAAGCAAGTTTTGTAAAGTTGGAGATCAATGCAGATCTGAAGAGTGGGAGAGAGAATTGGAGAATAAACTGATAGTGTCAAAGGGAAGCGATCATTTTTGGAAAGAATCAGAGTACATAGATTACGCAGGGCAGAAGAGAAAATTAACTGTAAAAAAGGAGTTAATGAGAACCTTAACTGAAGTCGTGAATTTAGGAGAAATAGAACAAGAATGGCCGTTTGTTGACTGGAAAGAAATTGCAGCAGGTAACACTTCTCTCTCATACAGTACGCTAGAGACAGAGTGCTGTGAAGAGCTGTAGGGGAGGGGCTGCTAGAGCGAGAATAGGGAGCTGTAAAGGGAGGGCTGTGAGCATGCACAGAAACAGAGAGACTTTTTTTCCATGTCTCAGTTTTCCTCATGAAACAGAAATCATAATGTGGAAATAAGATGTTACTGAATTTGAGAGGAGACTAACTGAGAGGAGAAAAGAAATCGAATTAAAAAGATTAATAATAGAAACACAGGGAATTAGTGATCATTTCTGGAGTTATGAACAAATTAAATACAGTCAAATATGTTAAGGTGATTTTTAATAGGGAGAGTAAAGGAGAATTAGCACCAATGTAGAAATTGTCTTGAACAGAGACCCAAAATGGATGTGACCTCTGTGGGTGGAAGTACATGAGTTTTAATATAAAAAGAAGTAACAGATATAGCAATCAACCACTGTAAATAATGAGTGTTTTTATGGAAATAAAGGAGAGGGATAAAAAGAGGAGAGCAAAAGGAGGGGCAGAAGTAATAGGTTTGTTTTAGTATAATATTTTTTGAGAGCTCTGTGTTTATAAAGGCCTTGTGTTTGTAAAAAGTGTGAAAGGTTCTGTGTTTGTGAGAGAATCTGTGTTTTAAATTATGGGAAGTATGACTGAAGTGTGATTGCGTATGGAAGTGTATGTTATATGAGCCCAATAAATATCAATCAAGATAGAGCGGTTGATCCTTTGCTGCATAACTAATGAGGAGTATGTATGCAATTTACATAAAAGAAAATCTATTTAGACTATTTTCATCAATATAAGAGGCAGAAGAGATCTGATGATTAAAAACAAAGAGGGCACTTAATAAATATTATGATTGTAGAATTAAAACCAATGATAAAAATTATATTTGTATGTCTGTGTAAATGTGTGTATGTATATGTATATGTATGTATAAGGATAAATATAATACAGTATAAACAAACAAATAGCTTTAAAACAAAAACGTGCATGAAATCAAAAAGTTAACCCTTAGCGGACTGGACAATGTTTATTATTGGGCTGTTCTTTTCATGTCATGAATGAAGCCTGATGTAAGATTAACTAAACTGAAAGGGAGGAGCTGTTGAATGGACATGTGTCAGATCATAACTCCTTTTATATCAAAGTGATGAGTAAGAATATTTAGATTATAAAAAAGTGATAACTTTAAAGTGATTGAATTGCATTTGGGAAATCACATTATCTGGACAAACAATAAAGCTTTGAATCTAGTGTATTGCGTTAAACTAAAGTCAAATAAGTAATTGGATTTTAAACCAAGGTTGTATTTAAGATAAGTGTTGTTATATTAAAGCAAATACACTCAAAAAAATGATTTTTCGGTTTTGTTCACTTTACCTGAACAATTCATGTTGAATTAATGCCATTTTGGCTATTTTTCATTTCAACATGATTGTGTCATGTTAAACTGACTTAAAACTGTCACTCGTTGGTTTAACATAAAGTTTTCATTTTAAAAGTACATGTTTCAATCACTTAGCTCAGTCAAACTGTTGACTGAATTAAAAAATATATATAATAACTTACATAATATTTATAATTTATTTGAAATATTTTTGTTTATTAATTTATAGCTTGATTATAATTATAGAAGTGCAATTAAATGGTTATTGGTGTTTTTAGGTTTGTTATTTGTCTTAAATTTCTGTTAAATCAGACTGATACAAATAATGTTTAGTAAAAGTCAATCACACATATAAAATGTGTGTTTTTATAAAGTCAGCCGGACTGAATGTCAAAACAGCCTGAAAACAAACCACATTCTCAACCTAAAGGAAGGGGAAATTTGTTGTGACGCAATTCTGGCGGCAACATTCATAAAATACGTTAATGCTGCGCATGTCTCAAATAAATCGCCACGCCATTAACTGGAATATAAGCTTAAAACAAACAGGTACGTGTCCATCCATTTCCATCACTGTTATTAGAAACAATATTATAAAACTGTTTTATGATGTCGGTTGATACTAATGTGTTATTACTTATTATGACAGAATGCACGATTGTAAGCCTAAATGAGATGGCCGCGCCATAAACTGTATTAAACAGCACACGAACAGGTAACTGTTAACTTAACTCATCTATCCATTTGCATCAGTGTTGCTAGAAAAAATATTAGCCAACAGTTTTATTATATTGGTTGAACGTTATGTATTTATGGCCTGATTGCACTATTTTAAGCCTAGATGACCGCGCCATCAACTGAATTAAACGGCAAACAAACAGGTAACTTTTTCGTCCATTTGCATCAGTCTGATTAGAAACAATTTTAACAACGGTTTTATGATGTCGACTGATACGGATGAATTTATGACAGAATCCACGATTTTATGCCTGAAAGAGATCACCGCGACATCAAACGAAAAGGTATGTGTCTAAGTTTGCACATGTTTGTTAGTTTAATCATCTTTGCACTCTGTTCATTTTCATGGCATCGATCAAAGATATTATAACAATGTTGTGTTGTATGGTTGATGGTTCAGTGTGTTTTTAAAGCATTAATGACAATTATTATTGGTTACTGAATATTGTTAATAATAATATCAATAATGGGTATTCACGCCTTTGGTTGCTAGAATGGTATGTATGGCTAATAATTTTTAGTTATTCATATTTGTTATTTGTGTCTTTCAGAACCACACACATTTTAAAGTTGTATAAACTAATAGAAATACTGACTGTAACCAGTACAGTACAGTGTTCTCTTACGAGAGGTTCTCTCGTATTGCGTAAGCTAGCTTACGCTACGGGAAAGATTAATCTTTTCTGAGATATTGAAGCCAAAAAATTATCCTTAATTTTTGTATCCATTGTCAACGCAGTGCGGCAGCTGCAGACCTTGAGCGGGCTAGCTAGCGAGCTCATAGGTTGCTCTGCGGCAACTGCTGCATCCTATAGACGAGCTTGGGCGAACTCGCATCCAATGAGAGGCATCCGCGCGCTCACTGCAACAAAGCCCACCAAAATGGGCGTGACTAGAGTGCATATAAGCGTAGTTCGTAGGCTGGAACCCTGATTTTCATCTCTTCAGCGAAGCTCTTCGCATCTCTGAACTGGAAGCCGCGTCGCCGTTCGAGGGGCATCAAGCAAGCGTGGACAGCGCTCGAAGAAGCCGGCCGTCTTCGCCACCTTCAGCCGTCCTGCGAGCTACGCCATCCGGCGACGTATCCTTTTTAAAGCAAGCTAGTTCTTATGAACTTCAAAAGAGTACGAGCGTCTTTTTAAAGATGCCTCGCTCCACTTGCGCCTCATGCCGCGCCCCTCTCAGCACCGGAGACCGCCACGTCATCTGCGCTCTCTGCCTGGGACTGGGGCATGCAGAGCTCCCCCTCGCTGAAGGCGGATGCGATCTCTGCGAGGAGCTTCCGATGTCGACCCTGCGGGCTCGACTCGAAGCGCTCAGGACCGAAGCTGCCGCGCCGCCTTCCATTCAGCCGCGCAGTAAAAAGCGCCGCTCTCAAAGGCTGCCGGAACCAGTGGTAGAAGCGATTGCCTCGCCGGAGCTCCTCCCTTGAGCATCGCCTTCACCCTCTCCGCTCACTCGGGACGCGCAGTTGCTGCCGAGCGGCTGCTCTGCTGCCATCTCGGACGAAGAAGCGGAGGATAAGGGCTGTTCCATCATGGCTTCGGACAGCGAGGAGTGGTCAGGCTCACACGCCTCCTCCTCGGCCCAGGAATCCAGCAGGACCCGCGCCGGAGTCGAAGGGGAACTAACGCGCCTCCTCACACAGGTTGTCGACCGCCTCAGGCTCGAGTGGTCACCGCCCCCTGAACAGGCTCCCAACAGACTCCACGCCGCACCTTTGCCCGCCCTCCGCGAGATGGCGGTCTAAGCTGGTGCTCCCGTCTAAGGCCTGCAGAACTACTTCCGCCTGTGTTGGCGGCGCCTATACCGCCGCCGGCCAAGCCGCATCTGCTCTGCATTCCATGGCCGTCTTACAGACAGAGGCTGTTTCAGATCTGACTAGCCGACTTGGGAGAAGCTGAACGCACTACGCGCCGCTCTCTCTGTCCGGTCTCTTCGGTTCCGCGGTGAGTGGCATTGTTGACCGTTCTCGAAGCCCAAGCCATGAATCTCTTTCTGCCTCGTCGCGCTAGCTCCTCTGCAGGCCGCCCACGTGACCAGCCTCCTGCACGAGCCTCTTCACAGCGCCCAGCTCAACAAGCCACACTTCTCAGCGTCGACAGGGCGGCCGCCCTCGATCGCGCTCAGACAGCCGCCCCCTGCGGGCCTCGGCCTAAGATTGTACTGAAACCTGAGCAACCGAAGTCCTCCTAAGCGTTGTTGAGAAAACGGCGGCTCAGTCCCGCCACGGCCGGACCACCGTCAAAGCTTACGCCCCTGTCAGTCCCCTTCTCTCAGGCTACTGCAGTGGTGGATTCAGCAGCCAACAAGCCGGTGATACTACCCATTTGCCTGCACTGAAGCGCCGTTTTCACGGCGACCCAAAGAAATCTTGTAAAGAGTAAACATGCCTTATGTGTAGAAATTGTGCCCACAATCCAGTGCTCACCCCTACACACAAGCATTACACATCCGTGTCCCTATCAGAGCACACTCACATAAGCGGTTACGACCGGCTCGAGTGTTAGAGTTAATAACGCGCCCACGAGCCCGTCGCGCGTCCCTCCTCTGCCCGCTCTGTCACACGGCCAGCTGTATGTAAGTCCCGTACTCCCCCTGTCAGTCCCCTTCTCTCAGGCTACTGCAGTGGTGGATTCAGCAGCCAACAAGCCGGTGATATTACCCGCTTGCCTGCACTCAAACGCCATTTCCACGGCGACCCAAAATAAAGCCTTATGTGTAGAAAATGTGCCCACGATTCAGTGCTCACCCTTACACACAAGCATTACACATCCCGTGTCCCTATCAGAGCACACTCACATAAAGCGGTTACGACCCGCTCGAGTGTTAGGGTTAATAAACGCACCCACGAATCCGTGCGCGCGCCCATTCTCTGCCCGCTCTGTCACACGGCCAGCAAACACTTCTCTGTATGTAAGTCCCGTGCCCGTGGCTATGCTTGCGCATCACTTAACAGACGTGACTCTTTCCCCATTCACCTCAATCGGGAAGTCACTCACAGAACAGCCTGTCCATGCTGTCTGCGAGCAGTCCAGCATAAGCACAGTAAGCACGCTCACACATTCTGTTCAGCGGCTGTGTCGCGGCAATCAGAGCGATTTGGCCATTCACCCTCTAACATTACGCTTCAAAGCGTGGGAAGATATTCCATGGATATCCGAATGGGTGTTAAGCACAATAAAACAGGGCTATTTGCTACAGTTCGATCGCCGTCCTCCTTGCTTCAGAGCGGCTCGAAACTACTTTGAACACGGAAGCAGCGTGCATGCTTCGTTCAGAAATAGCAAACCATCTGTGCAAAAGGGCCATAGAGAGTGCCGCCTCCCTGAGCGAGTCGGGGTTTTACAGCTGTTATTTTCTTGTCCCCAAGAAAGACGGCGGCCTCAGACCAATATTAGATCTCAGGGTTTTGAACAAAGCGCTTGCAAAAGACCGTTCAAAATGCTTACAACCAGCAAACTCCTCGCGCATATGCGCCAGGGGACTGGTTTATTTCTCTCGATCTGAAAAATGCATACTTTCAGATTCAGATAAATCCCGTCACAGGCCATTCTTGAGATTAGCCTCGGCGGCCAGGTTTATCAATACACCGTCCTTCCGTTCAGCCTGTCCTTAGCACCCGTACTTTCACGAAGTGCATGGACGCGGCGCTCGCACCCCTGCGGAGTCAGGGTTTGCGAATTCTGAACTATTTGGACGATTGGCTGATTTTGGCACAATCACATACGGAGCTTCTGTCTCACAGGACAGTTCTCCTCAGTCATCTGAACAGTTTGGGCCTTGCAGTCAATTGGACCAAGAGCTCACTACAGCCCAGTCAGGCAATTTCCTTCCTTGGAATAGAACTAGACTCAGTGGCAATGGCGGCTCGCTTATCTACACAGCGCAGCGCCGTGTGCAGCGACTAGCAGCGTCATTTCAGATGAACAGCCTCACACCTCTGAAGAAATTTCAGAGAGTGCTAGGCTACATGGCCTCAGCCGCAGCAGTACTTCAGCTGGGTTTACTGCACATCGCCCGCTTCAGCATTGGCTAAACACCCGCGCGTCTCGCCGGGCTTGGGCCACAGGCGCCAGCCCATCAAGGTGACTCAGACCTGTATTTCAGCTCTGCAGCCCTGGACAGTGGCCGAATGGTATCAGCGGGGAGTGACAATGGGAGCTGTATCTCGCCGAAAACTCATCTCGACAGGCAGCGTCCAACACGGGTTGGGGCGCGGTCTGCGAGGGCTCTCCGGTTTTCGGCCTATGGTCAGTTCAGGAAAAGCTCCTTCACATAAATTGTCTGGAAATGATAGCGGTCGAGTGCGCGCTCGTCGCTTTCTCCCGGTCATTCAGGGTCACCACGTCCTGGTCCGTTCAGACAACAGATCTGTGGTATCCTACCTAAACCGTCAGGGCGGTGTCAGATCCAGGAACCTCTTCCATCTGGCGAAGCGCATACTGAGTTGGTCCCAGTGCCACCTGCGATCGCTGAGGGCGGCGCGCGTGCCAGGCCACCTGAGCGGCGGCCCGGACAGACTGTCCAGAGACAATATTCCCCCAGGGGAATGGTCCCTGCACGCTCAAACAGTCCAGGCGTTATGGCACCTATTCGGCAGAGCGGAGATAGACCTCTTTGCATCCAAAGAGAACTCTCACTGCCCAATATTTTTCTCAAAGCGAGGGCCAGCTGGCCCAGGACTGGCCCAGGCGCCCGCTTACGCCTTCCCTCCCGTCTCGCTATTGCCACAGGTAATGCAGAGGATCAGGAAGCAGCGTCACTCGGTGCTCCTCATAGCCCGCGTTGGGAGAATCAGACATGGTTCCGGAGCTTACGCAGCTGTCACTGACAGCGCCGTGGCCCATCCCAGTGAGAGCAGATTTCCTCTCTCAAGCTCGCGGCACAATTTGGCATCCCCACCCAGAGCTGGGCGCTGCATGCGTGGGTGATCAACGACTACCGTCGCTCTGCCAGAAGGAGTAATAAACACCATCATACACGCTAGAGCCCCTTCCACGAGAAGACTCTATGCGTCAAATTGTCTGTGTTCTCAAAATGGTGCACCGACCGAGACCTGGACCCGCGGACATGTGGGGTGTCAGTACGCTGCTCGTATTTCTACAAGAGCTGCTGGATAAGGGCAGATCCCCATCCACGCTCAAAGTGTATGTGGCGGCCGTTGTGGCGTTCGCTGAACCCCTGCACGGCCAGTCATGGGGTAAAAGCGAGCTGGTCATCCGGCTTCCTCAGGGGAGCTAGAAGGATGAACCCCAGCGCCCCCATCGGTTCCTATCTGGGATCTTTCTATAGTTCTCGAAACTATGAAAGCCCCCCTTTCGAACCACTTCAATCCATGGATTTGAATTACCTTTCACTCAAAACCGTTTTTCTGACTGCCCTGTCATCAGTCAAGCGTGTGGGAGACCTTCACGCGCTGTCTGTCAGCGCTGCGTGTCTTGAGTTTGGACCAAGTGACTCCAAGGTAATTTTAAAGCCTAGACACGGCTATGTTCCCAAGGTGATCGGTACTCCTTTCAGAGCACAGGTCATTTCCCTATCGGCGCTGCCAGCATTCCGTTAGCGACGCGACGCCAATCTCCTTTGCCCGGTCAGAGCACTGAGATTGTATACTGCGCGCTCCGCTGCTTTCAGGCGCTCTGAGCAGCTTTTCGTTTCAGTTCGGAGCGCACCAAAGGTCTCGCCACCTCGAAACAGACACTATCTAGATGGATAGTGGATGCTATTGCTGCTGCATACGGCGTCAAAAGACCTGCCATGCCCGTTGGGCATTAGGGCTCACTCCACTAGAGGCATGGCATCCTCGTGGGCATGGTCCAGCGGGATTTCCATTCACGACATATGTGTGGCAGCGGGATGGACTTCCCCCTCCACCTTTGTCAGATTTTACAATATGGAAGTGCCCGCTCTGCAGGCAAAACTACTAGCGGTTTAATACGCTACAGCTCCCCTGGTGAGCTGCACTGATGGGACACATTCCACACAGACCGGCACCGCCGCTCTGTCGTTCCCTTCCCACTATGTGCTTATGTATTACACAATCAATGACCCGCATTCTTGCCGGCCAAATATTATTTCCCCACTCATAAGGGCTCCCACGAGTCCCCCCTTAATTCATACTCATACAGACTCATACAGTGGATGCTTGGCGCGCACGGCGTTGACAATGGGTTCCCATAGCGTAAGCTAGCTTACGCAATACGAGAGAACCTCTCGTAAGAGAACGTATCGGTTACCTAACGTAACCTCGGTTCTCTCTAGATGAGGAGCGAGTATTGCGTAGCCGGCCGTGCTTCGCGCCACGCGGCGACTTTTACGCTTCAGTCAATGAAAACCAGGGTTCCAGCCTACTGAACTACGCTTATATGCACTCTAGTCACGCCCATTTTGGGGGCTTTGTTGCAGTGAGCGCGGGACGCCTCTCATTGGATCGCGAGTTACGCCCAAGCTCGTCTATAGGCTGCAGCAGTTGCCGCAGAGCAACCTATGAGCTCGCTAGCTAGCCCGCTCAAGGTCTGCAGCTGCCGCACTGCGTTGACAATGGATACAAAAATTAAGGATAATTTTTTGGCTTCAATATCTCAGAAAAGATGAATCTTTCCCGTAGCGTAAGCTAGCTTACGCAATACTCCCTCATCTAGAGAGAACCGAGGTTACGTTAGGTAACCGATACGTTTTTTTGAATGGTCTCATTTTACAACTCCCATAGAGAAAAACATGAATTTGACCATTTTTGATCTCTAGGTCTAATCTCTAGGTCTGGTGGGGGCACTTTTAGTTTTCATTAAATCCAATTGGTCTAGTAGCATCTTGTTCAAAGATGTTTTTGAACACAATGTAACTACAGAAGAGTGAAGCTTTAAATAGGAAAATTATTGAAACTATTTGGTAATTTAAGTGCAAGATGCTACTGGACTAATATGATTCAGTGATCTGTGCTAAGCTAAACTAAAAGTGCCTCCGCCCTTTTAAAAAAAAAGGGCGGAGGCCTTTAAAAAAAAAAAAAAAACAAACTCATCTGCTTTTCTCTAGAGGGGTTGTAAAATGAGTCTATTTCCAAAAACAGGTAATGTATTGCAATATAATTAATACTGCGATAATATTGTATCATAACACATGTATTGTGATTATTATAATATGGCAACGCTGATGATGCACACGCCTTGTTGACACTAATGTATTTGACAGAATGCCAGCTTTAATGCCTGAAAGAGATCGCCGTGTTATCAGCTGAATTAAACGGCAAACAAACAGGTATGTGTCCCATCTATTTGCATTGGTGTTATTAAAAACAATATTAGCCAACTGCTTTATTATGTAGGTTTATACTAATGTATTTATGACAGAATGCACAATTTTTTTATGCCTGAAAGAGATCACCACGCAAACAACTCAAATCAAACCTCAAACAAACAGGTAACTTGTATGTCCATCCATTTGCATCATTGTGATTTCATGTCTGTCGATACTACTGCTTTTATGATAGAATAGCCATTAGGGCTGGGAGATAAAATGCATATTAGAGATAATATTGCAGTAATTGTAAGGAAAATGTAGAATTTTGGAATATCACAAATTTAGTATATTTTAGATTCAAGCATGCTTAACTAAAACATTGTTCCAAGCGTCCAGTATTGCCCCTTTTTATATTCATTTATATGTTTTATATATTTTGTTATATATTATATATATATAATATTTTATACGTTTGCATTTTACTCCATAATAGCTGTTCTAAAGTAGTTCTTGTTTTTTTTTTTTTTTTTTTATGGGGATACAAGAAAATCCAAATTTTTGTATTTAAAAGAAAATGCAAACATATTGAGAAATATATTGAATATAGTTAAGAAATTTGACAATATCAAGATATCAAATAATTGTGTATATGGCCCGGCTGTAATAGCTTATTTTTGTAGATAGAAATTATTATTGTTGGTAAGGTTTCAAACCATGAACTACAACAATTAACTAATTTTTTTTAAACTCTTTTTTTCTAGATTGTCTGACAAATTTTCTTTGGCTTAACACTGAAAGACCCATTTAGATATGTGGAAGTGTAAGACCTGTGAGTTTTCAGCGTCTTCTAGATCAAACTTGTTGAAACATTACAAGTTAAAGCATAAACACTTTGGCCGAAGCCACTCGTTCCCATGCATGCATTCAAGTTGTCCTTGTTTTTTAAGACATGGAATGCTTTATTGGTCCATCTTAGTAGAGTCCATGCAAATCATCAAGATCCTGCACAATCAGAACTGACTACTTTCAGCTGTCCTTTGTGTTCAAACTGTGGGCTTTGTTGTGAAAAGGATTATTTTGCTTACATCGGTACACATTTGAAGAAAAATGAAGTGATTACTTGCATGTTTTCTGGTTGTGATTTTCAGACAAATGTTTACGGTACCTTTAGGTCCCACAAAAACAGAAAACACACTCCCTATTCATTGAGTGACTTTAAGTTTGGTGTAGTGTCTACGTCTACAACACATGTGTCTGACAGCGACATTCACGAAAGTGTACAGGTTAATGAAGTTGCTTCTGATAATGTACGTTTTGAAAGCAGTGCAGAAGTTCAGGACCTACCTGGTGTTATTGTTGAAAATTTTGCAGCAATGTTATTGAAATTGGAACATTTCTTTCATGTTCCAGGCATAGCAGTTAATGTGTTTTTAGAAGAGCTGCACTTTTTGTTGAGTACCTCATCCCAAACTGCTGCATGTGACAGGCTCAAAGATCTGTTTCAGGAACACAGTCTTGCCTGTGATGACGCAATTATTCAAGACATTGCTAAAGCTGTGTGTGAATCTCATCCACTGCACACAGCAATAGGACAGCATGGTCCACTAAGCACAGTGTATCGGCGCAAGGAGTTTTATAAAAGTCACTTCTGTGTTGTTGAACCTGTTGAGTACATCCTTGATTCACAACAGGGAAAAACCTTTCAGTATGTTCCCATTTTAAAGTTCCTGCAACAGCTGTTGGCCAAGGAGGATGTGATTGAAACAATACTGGCAAACCACAGCTATGAGCGTAATGAAGCTGTTTATTCATCATATCAGGATGGCAGTATCTTTAGGAAAATGCATTCCTGTCAGGAGATGATTTAAGACTTTTGTTAAGGTTGTACGTTGACGATTTTGAAGTGTGTAACCCTCTTGGTACCTCTCGGAGAACACACAAGCTCTGTGCAGTGTATTGGACTCTAAGCAATTTGCCTACAAGTTCTCATGCAACAATGTCGTCCATTTTCTTAGCTGTGTTGTGTAAAAGTAATGATGTGAAAGAATACGGCTTCAGTAAAATCCTTGAGCCTCTTCTCCAGGACCTGGCACATTTAGAAGAAGTTGGAATTTTTATTCCTTCAGTTGGTCATTTTGTGAAGGGTACTGTTCATGTTGTGATTGCAGACAACCTTGGGGCCCATAGCATAGCTGGTTATGTTGAGAGTTTTTCTTCTGAGTATTACTGCAGATTCTGCACTGGAAAGAGATCGGAAATTCAGACTAATGAGGTTCGGTCAGGTAGGTTTAGCCTTAGAAGAGAGAGAGCTATGATGCTCACCTGAAATCTGCACAACAGACCGGCAGCTGTTGTTTTGGTGTTAAAAAGAATGTGTATTCTCCACACACCTTGCTCATTTTCATGTTCTCTCTGGCTATCCCCCAGATGTCATGCATGATGTTTTTGAAGGTGTTGTACCATTTGAGCTTAAGCATTGTTTGTCAATGCTTTTATCAAAGAAGTACTTCACCTTTGAATTTCTCAATGAGCGTGCTGTTAATTTCCCCTATAAATGGACGGACAAGACAAACAGACCTCATGCAATCCCTCAGCTCAATGTTCAGCCAGAATACTATTGGAGGCAATGCTCACGAGAACTGGAACCTGATAAGGTTGCTTCCATTGCTTGTAGGGCACATGGTGCCAGAAGATGAGCCTGCATGGCTGGTGCTTATGGATCTCAAAGATATTGTTGAACTTGTGGTATCACCAGTTCACACTGATGAGTCAATTGCATACCTTGATGGCAAAATTTCTGAACACCGACAGAGGTTTCAGGAAGTTTTTCCAGATGTGAAGTTAATTCCAAAACAGCACTTCTTGGAACATTATCCTGAACTTATCAAGTCATATGGTCCACTTGTGCATCTGTGGACTATGCGCTTCGAATCCAAACATAGCTTTTTCAAGCAAGTTGCTCGGCTTACCAATTGTTTCAAAAATATCCCCCTTACACTTGCAGCTAAGCACCAACTAATGATTTCTCACAGTTTGAAATCGTACCATCTTGAAAAATCTGCACTAGACGTATCAACTGTGTCAACAGTGCCTCTGACTGTTTTGAGAACAGAAATAACACAGGTCGTCCAAGACAAGTACCCAGGCACTGAATTCATCCAGATCACCACAAGTGTCACCAGTAAAGGCATCAGTTACAGAAATGGGATGATTGTTGTTTGTCGCTCTTTAGACGGGCTCCCTGAATTTGCAGAGATTATTCAGATGTGTATAGTGCAGAAGGGACAGTGTTTTGTACTTAAAGGTCTGTGTGGTTGGTATAGGGAGCATTTTAGGGCCATTTGAACTGACCTCTTCTCCATCGCGGGAGATTTTCTTTCTTGAACTAAGTGAATTAGCTGATGGCTATTCATTGGCTGACTACAAGGTTGGAGGTCTTCGTTTGGTGTCACTGAAAAGACAAATTCATTCATAACAGGTGCCATTTAAATATTTCTTGTTTAACTGTATGAATGAAGCTTATGTACCTACAGTCTAAAGAATACACTTTTTTTTCTCATCAACAGGATTGTAAATATGACCTCCACCATCATCCTGCGTGTAATTCTGGGAGAGAATGATGCACAGAAAGTGAAACTTCAGAATGGTGTCCCTTGTTCTTTGGCAGAATTAAAGAATGAGATACAGACACAGTGTAATTTGTTGGGAGAAATCAGACTTCAAATCATGGACCCTGACTTTAATGAATTTGTGAACCTGACTTCCACAACTGATGTTCAGAACAAAAGCACCCTTAAGGTCATGAAACTCTGTGACTCTTTAGCAGTATCTCCATCTCCCCCATCATGTGACACAGAGATTCTATCTTCAAGATCATCCTCTGAAGCATCATCTTCTTCATCCCTTGACCCCCAAGAGTTGACTTCGAATACAAGGTCTTCTTGGCCAACATGTTTTGTTGTGCCCCGTTTCTCCTATGATGCAGAAATTAAGCTGGAACAAGGCAATTCAAAATACCAAAAAAAAGGCTCTCTACTGAATCCAGACCCAAAGCTGAAATCAGACATTTTAGATGGACTTGCTGAAGAAATAGTAAAATTCAAAGTGTACCTCTCTGATGCTGAATTCAATGAAGTGGCAGAAGCCCTTATAAAACGGCATCCTTGCCTTAAGGAACAGGGATCCTTCACAGGCTGCAGTGGCTGGAAAAGAAGCCTTAAATATAAAATGTCAAATTACAGAACCAAGCTGCGAAATCTTGGTTGTAGTGAAGTGACCGTTAATTCCATGAAGCACAAACCTATGGGTGTAAGCAATCCAGCTTTTGGTGTCAAGAAGCCACGCAAGGCTGAAGTAAACTTTTGTCCCTCATTTCTTTCTGGTGAAACTCCTGACAGCATGGAGCAAATCAGAGTCTCCCTTCTTTCTGAGGCTAAGAAGAAGAACAATGAGCAAACTGTGAGAAGATTAATGGACCTTTCATTTGCATTGAGAAGACAAGAGGTTGTCAAAGAATCTCCACTTATTGCTGACTTTATGAGCAGATGGCCGGCTTTGTTCCAAGAAAATGAGGTAATTCACCCTAATGTCTTTAAGTGGGATTTAACATAAAATTAAATGTATTAAAATGCCAATAAGTCAAAAAATAATAATAACACCATATAAGCAAGTTAGAACACATAGGCTAGCTAGCTTTTTTGGGCATACATTAAAGGAGAACTCCGGTCAATTTTAACATTGAGCTCAAGCTCATTTTTTTGTACATTTGGAGTGATGTCAGTACAGACAAAAACGACAAAAATCGGTGTTGCCTACACCGTGTTATCCTCTTTTTAAAATTCGCACCATGTTGACTTCAATGGGGCAAGTTCTAAACCTGCTTTTAGCCTCTTAACATCCTTGATTTGTCATTACAAGTGCACAGCCATGTGAGTGGTGTTATTAAGAGTGACCACGGTCAATCTGACTGCAGTAGATGTGAAAGATATTAATAAAAATGATGTTAATTCAGCCAGCTCACATACCTGTATTTACTTCCTGTTTTCGGTCGAAGTCCACAGTAGTCGATTGTCGAGTTCGTGCTCGATCATTGGTAACTAAGCAACATCATATCATAATGTCATAGAATATCATAATATCAGAACACCACACAGCACCGTCATCGGCTGACAGCTGACAGTCTGAGTCTCCACTGTTGCTTAGTTACCAATGATCGCGCGCGCGAACGCGACAATCGACTACTGTGGACTTCGACCGAAAACAGGAAGTAAATACAGGTATGTGAGCTGGCTGAATTAACATCATTTTTATTAATATCTTTCACATCTACTGCAGTCAGATTGACCGTGGTCACTCTTAATAACACCACTCACATGGCTGTGCACTTGTAATGACAAATCAAGGATGTTAAGAGGCTAAAAGCAGGTTTAGAACTTGCCCCATTGAAGTCAACAGGGTGCGAATTTTAAAAAGAGGATAACACGGTGTAGGCAACACTGATTTTTGTCGTTTTTGTCTGTACTGACAGCACTACAAATGTACAAAAAAATGAGCTCAATGTTAAAATTGACCGGAGTTCTCCTTTAAAGTTTTGGTGTTTTTCTCTTTGTGTTTTAGGTTTGTGCTGAATTTGCACGGGTAACAACTGTTGCCTTAATTTCAAAATTCTTCTCAAAGCTGGATGAACACACTCCAAGTCTTCTGAGGATCTTTGCCAAGAGAGGTGGAGCTCAGGGACAAAGGATAAGGAAACTTCTTGTGCCACTTACACAGGTATGATAACTGCGAAAATTGTTTTTCTAGATAAATTAATCATTTGTTTCTCACTTATGATTTGTGTGACTTGAAAATGTATTAGTTGATTGGTACATGTTGCTAATTTTCTTTATTTTCCCTAGTGTGCCTGCATTAATGTTAAGAGGGAGTGTCCCAGATAGCAAAAAATGTCTGCACGGCTTCGTTTTGCCGCCGTCCCCAAGCTGTCGGCTATAGGTGCGTCTCACTGGCGGGGATGAAGCGTTTGCCGCCGAATTCGTCACGCCCATTTCCCAGATAGCAAAAAATGTCCGCACGGCTTCGTTTTGCCGCCGTCCCCAAGCTGTCGGCTATAGGTGCGTTCAGACGGCGGGCCGCCCGCTTTATTTTCTCTGGCGGTTGCCTCGCGGCAATCGACCGCGGCCGACGCGGCAAGCGCTTTGAAATACTGAGGACAGCTTAGACTCTCAAAATCGACCAGCCATGTTGGCTATTATTATTTTTGCTCCAAAGCCATTAGGGTTTATAACAGATTCTTGACTCTTGATTCCATGATAAGGTAAGGTTTAGGAAATGACATTTAAATTACTTTGAAACTCTGAAGCGATTATACAGTAATATATGTAAAATATATTGAATTATTTAAAACAGGTGAAAATTGTTTACATTTATTTGATTGATGCACATTGAGACATGCACCAATAAACCAAAAATAATTCCTTTTTGTAAAACTTACTTGGCAATAAATATCTTTCTGATTCTGATTAGGTTTTAAAATAGATATTTAATACAGGGTATGAACAATTTAGCAGAATAAATTGATGAAGTTAGACTTTTCACCAATGCCTGTATCAGTGAACAGTGAAAGACATCTGCAACATGGCCAAAATATCGGGTAGCCTATACTGTAATTATTTTTTATTAATTTGCAACCATGGTGATATCTATCATAAACATGAAAATCCCTGTTTTGACGTGAAGGATAAACTCAATGAAAAGCGAAATTATCCTCTGGTTTCACAGTTGCGCAGAAATTTCGTTTATGTCTACATTTTTCCAACCTCGATTTTTTTTGTTATTTTACCTTTTACAGGTTTTGCAATTTGACCTGTACAAATGTTTAAGAAAGTGTTAAAGTCCCTGTAAAGGTAATAAAAAAATCTAAACGCATTATAAATGTTAAAAATGTATTGCTAAAACACATGACAAAGACTGAACAGTGAAGTTCCGCTGTAGGCAAATCTGTTTCCGGTTTACTTGCGCGTCAGCCCAAAATGTCTGTTTTTACTCGGCGTCTCCAGAATCTTCCGAAAATACTGGCGTCAGCGATGTTCATCGCATTGTTGATGCCTGGTCCCCTGCTCCGACAAGCAAGAGGGACAAGGGCTTTAAACTCTACATATCGAGTTATCTGCACAACTACAAGGGTAAGTATTTTAATTTAATGTGGTGTGCCGGCATATAGCGGCTAAGCTAGTTCGCCACGTGTTCATTTTTAATGTAACGTTAGTATAGAAGCTTGTTTTTTCTTAGTTTTAAAGCAGACTGTTTGTTAATTTTTGTGATAATTGTGATATCAATTATATTAACTTGGTCTCCTCTCAGTTTCTAATAAAGATCAGGACACCGGTGAAGTCACTGTCAGGGCATTGTGCTTCAGGTCCATAAGGAAAGCAGGTCCATAAGGAAAGCAGATAAACCTTACAGTTTGAGAGTATGGTGAAGCTAGAATTAATAAGACCGCAGTTATAGGCTTGTTACTTTAATAGCCCGATGTTCCTGGGGACTCGGCTAAGTTTATTCATGATTAATGTAACTCAAATGAAAACAGTTATTGTAGGCAGGTAAGTTTCCCTAGCTGGTCCCCTCTGTGTAAAATGCGTTCTTATTCAAGTTTTCAACTCAGTCATTCGTTTAAGATGCAATCTTGTGTTATAAGTATTAGGCTATCATGATTATACAGTGAGCAAGCTATATAAATAAGTATTTAATATAATAAGTGTAGAGCAACAACCGAGGGTGTAAGGTAAAGGCTGAATATTGTAGATTTATTACAATATGTTGCATGTTTGAATTAAAATACCTGTGGATATGCAGGAGCACACACTCTACAAAGGCCTGACTGGAGATTTGCCTGATCTATCCAGTCCTTCAGGTGAGTAGGGATATAACAATAGCACATTTCACTGTACAGTATGATATATCAACCAAAATCTGTATACCAATATTTCATTTTCTTTTTCCTCCCTTTTACAAACAAATATTCTGCTTCAAAGAAAAAAAATTAAATTGATGTTATCATAAGGGTTCTTCATTATGAACTTGTATGCCATGCATAACATACTGTGGATAGAAATTACAGGGAAAGTTACTGGTATGATAATTGTGGTTATATTATATTACTATTATATTTAGTGTATTGCTAATCAATATATTGTTACTTCCCAGATGACAGCTGCTCGCTTCAAGAGCAGGTGAAGCAAGTTGGGACAATGTTGAAGACATTTGCTCGCACTGGGCAATCGGGTACAACTTGCAAACAACACCTGTGGTTGTTGGTTTAATTCCCACTGGGGCCACCTGTACATGTAGTAGACCTAGATATAAATGTCATAGTTTAGTATTTGAAGGTCCAGGACTGACTACTTTATTCTTTTATTCTGGGAACCCCAGTAGGTGCAGATCAAACCCTAATGCTGCGACGTCTTGGGAGTTTGGCGATGTTGTGCGTAGCATGGACGACAAAATGCTATGCTGCAACGTTTCAGTGCCAATGTGTCTGTTGGAGAGTTATCCCTGACAGGGGATCTGTTACTCCCCCCTAGACACCCAGGAACATTTGGCGTTGCTTGACAACAGTTTGAGGCAGGATAAAGAGCTCCAGCAACGATTTGTAAGTGTGCCGATTTTGTTTATAACGGTATAGGGTAATCTAAAAAGTACAATTAAGATCGTACACTGCATATTCTACAGTCTGAATCCACAGCCTGTCACATTTTAAAGGGGTCATGACATGGTTTTTTTTATTGTATTATTATGTTCCCTTAGGTGCAATTATAGTATTAATATATTTTTTTTTAAGAAAAACTTTTAAAATCTAGTGATTTATGACCTTTTCCCACCCTGTTTCTCATCCTCTGATTCAAACAGTCTGTTTTGGGGGCGTTTTCCATTTAAGACTTCAGTGTTAACGCCCACTGTTATGATTGGCTAACGTCAGTGCCTATGTATCAATTATTGACGCCTCCAGCCAGAACAATATGCAAGTAAACTAAGTAAAAACACTGTGATTATTCATAATGAATGAAATTGCGCTTTAAAAAGTAGTTTAAAGTTTAAAATAGATTACTTACAGTTTGCGTCGTCGTTGTTCCCAGAATAGTCGGCACGGACTTATCTTTGAGCAACAGTTTTCTGGCAAAGCCAGCATCATATTGAGATTTGTTCTCAAAACAGTCATCCTTAAAATGTACAGAACAAACGCTTAAGTTAACACTGCCGTGACTGGAACGTCCGCAAAAAATAAACTGCATCCATTTTTCCCTGACGTCTGGATCTTTCGGCAGCTTATTCAGAGGTTTTGTTTGACCGCAGCCAGGAACAGCACATCTGTGTGGCATCGTAATTTTCCTGTGCACAAGTAGTCTCTGTCAGAGCTCGCTGTCCATCGACTGAACACTTGTGAAGCGCACGGCGATACGAAATGAGCGTAGTTGTCTTGCGCTGGAGGCGGTCATATGCAAACGCTGTTACGTCACTTCTAACCGACACGTCACTTCTAACCATGAATCCAGAACGAGCTGTATTTTGAGTTTGATTAAATAAATGATTCGTTTAGAATGGGGAGGACGTCTTAAAATATTAAACTTGCAGGACTTTTTAATGATACAAAGACCTCTTATATACCAAAAGATCAAGGCAAATTTGGTTTCTCATGTCATGACCCCTTTAAATTTATGAGAAGCTTCAGAGAAATGTAATTTGTAACATGTTTTTTTTTGTATTTTCAGCTTCGGTTTTTGGCAATCAAATGTGGGAGGGACCTAAAGACAACCGTGTGGCGAATGCTTCAGAGTATCTTCTCTAATCACCTTTCCATCAATACAACCTGGACTGGTGTAGGGGATAAAGCATGTTTTAGAGACATGTTCCTGAAGACCATTGTTCAAAGTAAGTTGGATATTTTTTTTATATTTAAGTAGATGTGTATGACCTTATGCCATTCAAATGGAATAACCGATCTTTATTTTCTACAGGAGCCATCCGGAAGAACCCGGCAACACAGGATGCCACTGATGAGGCGATCCAGGTTAACGTTATGCGTTACCTGAAAGGAGCATCTGAACATGAAGGTGGAAAAAGCGCCGCACAGCTGAGAGGGACCCACAGCCGACCCCTTAAACCTAGGCTGACTACTGACACCCCAGCATCACTGACAACTGGAACCCTTTCTTTATCCTGCAGTCAGTAACATCAAGACCCCTAAAAAGCCTGCTAAAAGTGTCAGACTACACTCACCCAATCCACACTGTTCACTGTGGAAATTGCTCTTTTTTTTTTTTTTTTTTTCTCGTGACCCTGCTTTGAGGGCAGCTCCTTGGATGAATATGGGATGGTTTGTCCTTTTATACAGGCACACGAGGAATCACTGAAGATATGCCAATTTGCACTGCCTCATTCTGGAGGTCGGGAAAACCGGTGATTCTTAGCCCAGAAGTCCCCAACCTCTCCAGACATTCTGATTGGCTGTGTTCTCTACAGCCAGATTTTCTGCTGTTAATTATATTTATTCCCACTTGTTGTCATGTGTAAGTTGAATGTCAAAATGTATATTATACCTGCGCATTCCTTGATACCAAAGATCTCAATTATTTCATATACAATTTGCTGCTTATTTCATTGTTACAGTGCTTAACTATTCTATTTTTAAATATAGCTTGTAAATCTTAGATTATACATCTAATACTTGATATTTGCACATTATCTGGTATCAAATATTGTACTTACCGTGACTTTAGTATTGGCTTATTTCATTCCGTCAGTGCTTAACAATTCTATTATAGTTTGTAAATCCTATTTCATACCTCTGATACTTGATATTGCACATTAACTAGTACCAAAAATTCTACTTTCATTCCATCACAGTGTTTAACTGTTATTCTATTGTTACATATAGCTTGTAAATCCTTGTGCCACAAGTCAGCATTGCAGTTATAATGGTATATTCTACTCCAGAGCTTTACTCTAAATTATTACCACTTAACCTATTGTTAGAAATGACTTGTAAATATGATGTTATACCTCAATTTATTTGGTATCCTGCACTTTCTTTGGTACCAAATATCCTCATTGCTTGTTTACTGGTAATTCTTTTCATCCCAGAGCTGACCTCTTTATATTATTAACAATTATTGTAAGTGTTACAATAGTGTTTTTTTAAAAAAAAAAAGAAATTGGAAACCTGCATGTTCTTTTGTGTGTGTATATAATGTTTGTATTTTTCTGTTATTTATATTTCAGTGATCTGACATCTTGTTTCAATGACAGTTACTGTACTTTGAAATGTGGAATTAAAACGCCAAATGGAAATTTGTCTGGTTTGATCAATCATTATTCTTGATAAACTGCATGCTATAAATATATATATATATATATATATATATATATATATATATATATATATATATATATATATATATATATATATACAATAAGCGGCGGCAGATCGCTCGAAAAAAGCGTTTGCCTCCGACGGTCCGCCTTCGATATAACGGCGGCGCAGCGGCGGCTGGTCAGCGGGCCGTCCGCGTATCGAAGGCGGTAGGAAGGCGGCTGCCGCATTTAAAAAGCGGCTGCCGCCGGCGGACCGCCGTCGAACGTGTTTGCGATATCGCCATTCTGCCGCTTCTACTGCCGCCGGCGCACCGCCAGCGGACCGCCGACTTCTTGCTATCTGGGGTGTCCTCAAAGCCCTGTTTGTGTACCTAAATGAGGATCCTGACAATCTCATCAAGGAGTACATGGTATTGACTGAATATTCTGACAATATTTTGTGTATAACAATAAATTTTATAGTACATTAGTATTAATGTACTTTGTTTCTGTTTATAGGATGTAGATTTTTCCAACACTGAAGCGGCACTCAAAGAAATGGTGATGGCCGTTTTTGTCATCAGATGTGAAGGATGTGAAGTTGGTGATGAACCTGCGGATGTTGGAGTAGTTCTTGAAGGAGTTACAGCACTAGAAGGGCTTGGTACTGTAGCTAATGGTGTTGCATTGCTGATTGGGGTTATTTATACCCTAAATCTTAGTTATCCGAAGGAGTCTCGATACACCTTTGAACTCCTGCAAAAAGTGTTCCTGGAGCTTGATGGACACAAACTCTCCACCAAAGTTCAAGCCCTCAAGACCAAGCTTTTTACACCTCATTAAAGGACTGATGAACACCCTGATCTTTACCTTGAAACTGTTTTTTGTGTCAAATAGTCAAAACATGATCATGTTTCATGTTCACACATTTTTAATGCCTTTATTGATTTGATTTTTTATTTTATTTTTTGTACATCAAGGCATATGTGAAGAGGAATAGTTTCCTTAAAAATTACATTTGTCCTTAACTCACCCAAAGAAGGTCAAGGAAAACCATCAAGGGTTTCAATGACTCATGGGTTAGTTAATGGTGACTATTTACATTTTTTTTTTTTTTTTTTTTTTTTTTTTTGTCAAACTTGCCCTTTTAAACACTTTTTTTCAATGACGGTTTTAATGGCTTCTGACTGTTCTTCAAGGAAAGATGTTTGAATGACAATGTATTTTAAATAGTTTTCAAAGATGTTCCACATAGCACACATTGTGTTTGCTTTTCCTTTACAAAGATTATCCAGGCACATTTTGGAATTAGAATACATTTACAGACAGCTTGATGGACACAAGCAGTTTGATAAAGTTTTGCACTTCAGTGGAGGCCTGATGAACAAACATAACCCAAACATACTATTATTTTTTTCTTTGGAATTGCAGGTTACTTTCTTTTTGTGAAATGCATTAAAAGCAAACACACTTTGCTATTTTTTTTATTAATGGGTTGTTGTACATGTAGGAATGTAAACCTGTTTGTTTCATTTTGCATTGTAAAGGAAAACATTTCTGTACACATTTGTGTTTTATATAAATTGTCAAATTCTGGCTTAATGTGTTATAAGTGTTTGAAATGTTTTTGAAAGTGTGACACCTGCTTAAGCTGTTCCCTAGTAAAAATAATTTATTACATATTTGCTGCCTCTGTAGTCATCATTGAATTATGGGGAAAACGGGTGATATTCATTAATTTATAACATAGTAGTAACTTGACTAAATGGGATTCATTGGAAGTGATGTAAACATATCGGCTTAACATCAAGGATTAAAGTTAAGATAACATGATTAATTGAAGTTCAATATAAAACATTAATTCAAGTTAAAAACAAGTATTTAAATCATGTTTAGTGAATGTCATCTGTTCATGTTAAATGAACACAAATATTTGAAGCTGGTTGAACATCATCCATTGTTGTTAAGATAATGTGGTGTAATCACGTGGAACCACTGTCCACGATTAAATCATGTTCAACCAATGTGCTATTTTTTTGAGTGTAGCAAAAGAGGACCAAAGATATGATAAAATAAGAAAATTATATTTTGTATCTTATGCAGTTAAACCTTAAATGTGAAAACTTCACATTCATGTGTCCATTTTATGTTCTGTCTGGTCCAGTTTATGAGAGAATGCTATTTTAACATTATTAAATTAAACACTAGAAAGTTGTTTTTGAATTTTCTATGATTTTAAAAATGTCTGGAGAACAATTTGAATGTGAGTGCAGCGTTGTTGGTGTAAACTTGATCAACCAACAAAAGATAGGCAGAGATGTTTTATTTTTGTTAGGGACTGTCTGATGAAGGCATTGAGGATGACTTTGAGGGGAAACCGGCCTCTCTTGATGTCTTCAGACAGACAGAAAGGGGCCCCGACTTTAGAAAAAAGATAGATAGCAAATAGTTAGATATTTTATTTTAATTTTATTTATTTTATGTTTGGTATACACAGAATAGGTCTTGGTTGATCATGGGTACACTGAGAAGCTGCATTTGAGACTAAAATTAAAGGAAAATAAATTTAAGAATGATTTGGATCATTTAAAAATTAGTCTTTGGGGCGGGTGAAGCCCATGGAGAAAGGTTAAGATTAAATTGAACATCATAACTTCCTCATATATGAATGTTAATAAGTTCATATTCATGTGTCTATACTGTGTTTCTTTTGTCATAATTATGTGTATGTTGTTTCACTAACTCATTCTGGAACTAGTTTCTCACCATTGCAGACGGCTGAGAAAGATGATTTTATAGAAGTTACTAATGCTGCAGGAGGAAATCCGGAGACAAAGAAGACTGAAAATGATGTGATTGTTCTGATTGATCTTCCTGCGCTCATTACTGCTGGTAATCATTATTGATTTGCCATTTATAATGTGGATTAAAATTTCTCTGGAAAAGTTGATTTCAGTCTTATCACGATCACTTTATGATTTTCCAGAATGCCATCAACGGGTTCAATGCCCGTGTCTAAATTGTTCTGAGGGTCTAAATTTAAATCCAGCAGCTAACCACTGATTTATTGATTTGAAGAGTAAATATTACAAACATGTGGCAAAGTTATAGAGTTACCTATTGGATTGGTTACTCCCCCAAATTTTCCAGAGAGTACCCTCATAATAAAGAAAAAAAAAAAAAAGGAGCTTAGTGTGTGCTATAAAGTGCTGATTGAGTGTCTATTTCTATTACTACTATTTTAGTTTGCCATAGTTAATACATGAAAGTGTAATTTTAGAGGTATAATAGTGATAACTGTTAAAAGATGATGAAACATTTGGATAAAAAAAAAAAATATAATAATAAATAAATAATGTAAGGGTCATGAGAAATTAAAAGTACGTAGTGTATCTTACTGAGCAATTATTTCAAAACACAAGATATATGTTTTTAGATATGTTTGTCTTTAAGACTTCTGTTTAATCTTTTACTTTTCTGTTGGTTTAAAAACTTGATTTATATTATTTTATTAGATAGAATGGAAGTTCCTTCACCTGAGAAAGTGTAAGAAATGGAGAAAGTAGTAATAATAAATTATTACTTAATAATAAAAAAGGGATTATAATATATTAATAATAAGATAGGTGTTGTAAATGTAAAGCTCTGCATGAACAGAAGGCTAAACATAAGTTGTATTGATTATATAGAGAATGTCGAAAAAGACATTGTGTTCTGTTTTATTAAAGATTAGAAAGGTTATTTGTATGTTGTTTGAATGGACAGAAGAAAGTAAGATGAGAGTAGTTTTTGATGAGAGTAGTTTTTGTTTTTAAATGGTGTGAGATGAGAAAGTTTGAAAGCAGTTAATATAATCAGTTATTATAAATATCACTATTTTTACTGTTGAAGAATAAATTAAATGTATTATTGTGAAACAGTGTAATGCCCCACTTCTTACTCTCAGTCTAAAATTGATAAGTGTCTGCTTGAAACAGAAACACAAGAGCAGATTTTGAAGAAATATCAATAAGTTGTTTTATTTCATTTTATTTTGATTTTATTTTATTTTTTATATGTAAAATGATGCGCTTTGACAATAATGTTAGATAGAGTGATATGAAGGAGTTCAAACAGCTCTCCTCATCAATGATTAAAGATTTTATATATTCAGAGGGCAATCTAAAGTTAAGGGTTTATACTGAAAACAACAGATTAAGTTGAAAATTCATCTGAAAGAATAAATGTAGGTTCAAAAACTATCTAGAGACCATTATTGAATTAAGGTGATGTTTTTAAATTAAGCTTCCTAGAAGCGTGAGAGGCTCTGATCTGATGTCCCCACCATGATACATAGTTTTGTGTAACATTTGCTAAAGTAGCAGAAATAAAATCTGAATGGAAATTAATTATCTATAAATGAGTTCAATTTTAGCATATTTTACTTTTACTTTGGACAATTTTAATAGATTGATGAATTTTTAATAATGCTTTTTTGAATTTAACCATGTTTTGAATTGTCTCCATATTTAAGCATTTGTAGATGTCCCATTGGCTGTGTCGGTTCTCTGGTGATACTCCCTGAAAAAGAAAATATTTATTGTTTATTGATACCAAATTATTAAGGATTGAGGACTGAGCAGCATCAAGACCAGTGGCAAGAGGTGACGACCCAATGACGGGTAAGACTTGACAATGGCGTCACCGCCCAAGAAGGTTTGAAAGGGTTTTAAGGAAGTGGATGAATGCTCTTAGATTAGAAGCATCAAAAGGGGAGGTCTAGAAGAGACCTGCCCAAAAAAAAAAAAAATTGAAAGTTCCACTGAACCCGACTGCATTTTAAGCATTCTGTCACTGTGTTATCAGGGGATCATACCCTGTGTAGAGGATTATTTATACATTGATTTTGGTGGTAAAGTTTTGAGAACCGTTGCAGACAAAGGAGTGCTTGACTTTTTATAGAAGTATTAAACAAACATGGGGAATGTTTGTATGATAATGAATTTAGACTGGAAGATGATATATTACTTTTACTTATGATTTAATTGAACTCATGTACATTTTAAAAGTAATGAGGAATGGAAAAGATACATGGTGGTGACTAAAGATTAAGATTGCTTGTCTTGTTTGTTTGTAACAATATAAATGGAATTAATTAAGAAATAGGGTGCAGGGTTGGCTACAATTGGTATAATAATTGAAACAACAGTTCTTGAGAGGGGAATAATATTATATTGTGCGTTACCACTGATTAAATAATTATGTAAAAACCAGATGAATTACTGATCAATGTAAATGGCCCAATGCAACAGAAAGACCAAACTGGGAGGAAATTGATTCCTCCAATGATATGTTATATATTTGATAATTCTTTTATTGATTTAATACTCTGAATTACTCTGATATAGTCTGAAACTATGAAAAACAGCTTAGCTTGCAGGGAAAATTAATTAATGTGATACAGACATTGAGAGTCCTTGGGAAACAGGAGGAAATTAAATGTATGTGATAAGTGAATGAGTAGGGAGTTTTAAGATAAGGAACACCTGTGGTAGTTTACCTCCTCTGTGGAGAATTATAGCCTTTTGTGAATGACCCTTTCTGTGAATGACCATGAAAAATGTTGTGTATAGATACTAAAGGGATGATCTAATGTTTTTAATTGGAACAAAGTCAGGCTATGCCTGGCTCCTGCCTGGAGGAGGCAGAGGACCCATGTGTTATTTAGTGCTAGAAATGAGATGCAACAAATGTGTGTGTAGCAAATGACTCTAATAAGGGAAATCATTTAATATATTAATCAAATGAATGCAGAAAGTAATGATTGTTAGTTAATATAAAACATGTAACCATATGAGGTGATTACAGTGTTCTTTATGCATATAAAATGAAACAGTCATACTGCTGCCATCATTGAAGCAAGTTAGGACAGGATGACCCGCTGAAGGAGAGAAGGTGGAAAACAATTGCGGCCTACAATACCAATGAATAAGAAAGACATATTAATATGGATGTTATTACTGACATACTTGGGACAAGTGTTGCCCCCAATGACGGGGCCTACCAGAGAAACGTCCCAAGAAGGACCAGGATCCCCAGATGAACAATTCTATGAAAGCATACTGCAGAATGGGTTCCCTACAATCAGCCTTGGAGATCTTGGTTGGCCTTTCCAATGAAGCTAACCTGAAACTAAATAATCCAGAAAGTGAATTCAGAAAGTACAGAGCACTTGACGGACTGTATTGAAGAAACTATGAATATGGACTTCCCAACGATGAATACGAGGCAAGATTTAGACAAAGAAGAGCAGCAAGCACAAAAACAAGAACCCGAGGAAGAAGATCAACAGGAACCAGCTACAGAATCTGAAGAAAGAGAAGAGGAAGTAGAAGAGGGACAAGCGAAAGTAGGGGAAGAGCACACTGTGGCAGAAAGAGGGATTGAAGTAAGTGCCGCAGTAGAGCAGGAAAGCATAGAAAGTGAGACGGAAGTACATGTCACAGAGGAACAGGACCAGGAAGGTGAAGAAGGAGAAAGACAAGAAGAAAGTGATCGTCCTGCTGAAACAGATACAGAAACAACTGAAGGACATGAAGCAGGCCAACAAGCGCAGTCATTCAATGAAGCGTTGTGGGACATGGAGAAAAGAATGGAAGCTCAAGGAGGTACTAGTGTGGATAATGATCTTACTAACATATTTGGGACAGGTATTGCCTCCCATACAGGGCCTACCGGAGAGGAAATCCAGGAAGGCCCAGACTCCCCAGGCGAGGGACCATCACAACGACCATGGTATGATGAATTTCCTACAATTGACATCTCAGACCTTCAATATTATTCCCTCTAATAAGCAGAGACTAGATAACATAGCACGAGAAATCAGAAAGTAGCGAACGCCTGGATCACTAAACAAAGGTGAACCCGAAAAGCAAAGAATCTAAGCAATTTGGCTAAGCAGAACAAACCGAAGAATCGGCCTCAAAAGACACCTGTCAAAATAATCACCGAAAGACTGAAAAAGCAAATAAATTTAGAAAATGATATGGAACCCATAGAGTCAGCAGGAACAGAGAAACTATTACAATATGTAAATCAAAATAACTGGTATAAATGGGCCAGATATACAGCTAAGCAAGCAAAAATGACAAACTGTGTAATGTGCTCAGCCCACTCCATTGAAAAAAATTTGTAGTAGTCCCAAATCAGTATGATTATAAGCATTGCGCTGAGTATTATGCCAAAAAATTGTGGTAAAACAGGGAGAACAGTGTTCTGCCCAGCAGAATGTTTGGCATTCTTGGGTCATCCGGAATATGATAAATATTATAAGATGATAGGGTGGGGAGAAGAATGCAAAAAATTAGACGTACGTGTGGATAATGAGAAAAAAGAAAGCCCATTATCATATAAAATAAATTGTCAACTGGTGTATGAATGCTTTAACAAAACTAAAGGAAAAACGAATGTAGGACAATTTAAGGGCAATTGTGCAGTAATATGGCATATAGATGATGAAATGTTTTTTAATAATAATGCGATTAGGTTTAGATTGCTGTACATACATACCAAATAATAAATCTCCAGAAGGAGCTTTTACCCAGGCCATGAAGAAACTGCATGACCTGCGAAAGGAAGTTAAATCTAATGCAGGGAGAGATCAGCTGTTTGGGCAATGGTTTGATGATCTTTTTGGGTCATGATTTGGCTAATGAAAATAGGTATAATATTAGTAGTAGGATTGACCCTATTTGCATTCTTGTTATGTTGTATTATACCCATTCTGAGATCAATTATGACTAGAACAGAGGCTAAGCAAATGGTAACCGTATCAATGATGCCAACACAAACAAGTGTAGCAACCAGACAATATACCATTGGGCCAGGATTGGATGAACTTGATGAGATTTACTGAGAAGCAATCAAGAAAATAACAATGTAAGGGGAATTTTATTTTTGAACACTTTTCTCATGTTTTTGATAGTAAGGGAGACAGCAAGACTATTGTACTTTCATTTTACATAACAAAATAGGTAGCATCTCAATAAAGGAGTTAGAGGGTGTTTTGTTTGTTATTTTTGACATATTCCCCTATTATCAATGTAACCAATTACTTATTACTTATTGGAGAAGTATATCTTTAGTACACTGTATCTAACCAAATAGAAGTAGCATTTTTGATGATTATGGTTCCTTCTAATGTATATGTGAAGTTATTGCCAAGAGAAGACATATAAGAGCTATATTTGAAGACAGGAGCGACGAGCACCTCAGTGCTTGGCTGCAAGAGCAAATAGACTCAACTGGTGGTTTAAAAACCCGCTGTCTGCTCCAACACACCACCAGATAGCGCTCCAGGCTACCGGAATTGTCTGTGAGTTCCTCTGGCAACAAAGGATAAATATTACTATGTTACTTTTAATGGTGTTTTTTTAAAGCATATATATATATATCTTCTACTCAATGGATAATCAATTGTACTCTACATCACGCAAGGCTTTACAGTTGCATGCACATGCTTATTACAAATGAGTTGATTTTTGTCACCCACCCCCAGGCACAGCGCTAGCTAGAGGACTGGGATCTTTTACTCCTTCCTAGTTAAGTGTGGATGGAGAGGTTTGGTCCAAAGTTCTGCCGAGTGCAGCCTCATAAAAATGGCATTGGATAGTGGACTGAGTGGCCTTCTTTGGCTACATGATGAAATGGGACAGGCTAGCTTGTTTGACTGCACTCTGGTTTGAGGGAAATAGAGTGTGAGACTTTTTTAAGTCTCAGAGGTGGGAATATATAGTATATTTTTCAATATTCTAGTATGTTTCTTATATATCAAAATACTTATATGAGTTTCCTGGCCTTTGTGTGACCCAGGAGAGAGCATATGAGGTTACTAAAAGTGTTGATGCTGCAGAGGCCACAAAGAGCACCCAGCTGTAACAAAATAATGAGACTAAGGACTTTGAAGATAGACTAAAGCCAAGTTTCTACCAGTAAAAAGATATCAAAAGGCTCTGTGAGATAATGGTGGCAAATAGTATCCATTGGTTACAAAAATAACAAAGGGGCACAGAAATGAGGTAATGCCAGATAACAAACTGTATAGAAGAGGAGGTTTTGGACTAAGACAGTCAGAACGGACAGCTGGCCGGTCTCATGTTTGTTGGTGTTCAATAAACTACAATTTTGGCATCTGGAACTCAAGACTCTGAGAGTTTTCTTACAACTTAGAGAGATTCATCGCGATATTCCACGACAACGTTCGTTGACCTAACCGTAGAAACGTAAAGTCAGTCCTGGTAAAGATTGCCAGTGAGCATTTTAAAATCCAGGCAGACTAAAATCCCCCTTGCAAAAGTGAATTGAAAAGTTTATGGCTCATCACATCTGTCCTGACCCAAACAAGGATGCTCTAAGCCACTTCTCCAGCCCTGAGGATTTTAGTGACTCAGTTTGCTGTATTTTGAGAGCAGGTTGGGCAAAGAGTGAGCACTTTTACATACACTGGCAGCCAAAAGTGTGGAATAATGTGCAGATTTAGCTGTTTCTGAAGTAAATTGGTACTTTAATTCACCAAAGTGTCATTCAACTGATCACAAAGTATAGTCAGGACATATGGAGCCAGAAATATGACAAAACAATTTGAATTGTGTATATTTGAATTATAGACTTTTTAATTTGAAATATAAGTGTGATTTTGCCAAATTCAACATTACATTGTAGGCCTATTTTAAATATGTTTGAATTATATATTTTTTTAACTCCAATCCTGGACATTTCATATTTAACCAAACTGAATAGTTTTTTTTATGGCATAATTTTATAAATATGTATTTTCAAACAGCAAATTTTTGGTTCTGAATTCTTACACTGTAAATATCCCATTTTAAAAAATACAGCTTCCGGTTTTCAAGAAATTCAGAACACCAAATTCAATATTATAACATTCAAACTGCAGATATTCAGAACTACAGAAAATGGGTCAGAGATCAAGCTTCTGTGTTCCACAGGGAAGAGTAGAGGGTCTCGGAAATGTCGAATGGAGCATTTTGGCCAATTACATGTCGAGGTGCAATAATTCTCTGGCGAGAGCGTTATTCAAAAGGTCGCCATTCTGACCATGAAATGGTTAAACTTTTATGATTTAAATTTTTATGGTTAGCACATTCTCTCCATAAAGCCATTGTGTGGCGTTACTTTATCGCACGTGCGAGCATCAATAATGCGTGCGGATTAATGCCGTTGAAATGCCTTCATAATGATGACCATAATGATGAATATAATTATGAAACAGAAAAAGGCTCATACATTTTTAAATTGTTATCATTAACAATAATCTACATTACCCAAAATCGAACCTTTTTATGCTGTTTGTTTAAACTTATTTTGCAACTTTGAAGATTTATGACAAGAACACGTGAAATGTTCCGTTTAAAATGATTTTGACAGTCAAACTAAAAAGGCAAAGAGGCAAAGAGTGGCGAATACATCACATAGGCGCTTAGGACCTATGTGGGAAAGTTGGCGCGGTGGTAGATCCAGCCTCGTAGAGGGGGGAAGCTGGAACTGCCTAAGGGAGACATGGGGGTCCACTCATGAGTGGACGGTACCGCGGAATTACACACAGGGGGAGTCCGAACAGGAGGCCTTAACCTGTGGAGCACCTATTCCAGTACAGGGTAGATTGAGTACCCATAGTGGCTTGGGTCGGCGAGCTCCTCCGCTGAACTGCAGACCCAAAAGGGCTAGGGAGGAATCAACCAGGGATCCGAAGATGGGGTCTCCTGGGAACAAAGGCACACTATTTTACCTCAGCTGAGGGAAAGGGTGCCAGGCGCAAGCGATTCACCCGGCCAGACCGTCAGCGTGTTACCGAGTTCTATGGGCTCGGACCTGAAAGAACACAGGACGATACTGACTCAACTCGGAGATTGTAGAATCTCGCAAAAGTGTTAGGTGTTGCCCAACCTGCTGCTCTGCAGATGTCTGCTAGGGAGGTGCCCCTGGCCAGTGCCCATGATGACGCAACACTCCTGGTTGAGTGAGCTCGGACCCGCAAGGGGGGGGGCACTGCCTGGGTGTAATAAGCCAGTGAAATGGCGTCGACAACCCAGTGGGCGAGCCTCTGTTTGGAGACAGCGTTCATTTATGCTGTCCCCTGAAGCAGACAAAGAGCTGCTCAGAACGTCTAGAGCTCTGCGTGCGGTTCAGATAAATACGCAAAGCACGTACCGGACACAGCAAGGAAAGGGCTGGGTCTGCCTCCTCCCGGGGCAGCACTTGCAGGTTCACTACCTGGTCTCTGAAGGGCATGGTAGGAACCTTGGGCACATAGCCTGGTCGTGCCCATAGCCTTAGGATCACGTATGTGTCTGCCGGACCGAACTCCAGGCAAGTGTCGCTGACAGAGAACGCTTGCAGGTCCCGACCCTCTTGATGGAGGTGAGCGCGATCAGCAGGGCCGTTTTGAGAGAAAGGGCCCTGAGTCCAGCTGAATCTAGCGGCTCGAAGGGGGGTCTCTGGAGGCCCGTGAGGACGATCGAGAGATCCCAGGAGGGAAACGGGTTAGGCCGGGAGGGAGTTAGCCTCCGGGCACCTTTTAGGAACCTGATAATTAAGTCGTGCTTACCTAGAGACTTGCCGTCTATCGTGTCGTAGTGAGCCGCGATGGCGGCGACATACACCTTGAGGGTGGAGGGGGACAGTCTCCTCTCCAGCCTCTCCTGTAGAAACACGATTACTGACCTAACCGCTCACCTCTGTGGGTCTTCAGCCTGGGAAGAACACCAATTTGCGAACAAGCGCCACTTTAGGGCGTAAAGATGCCTGGTAGAGGAGGCTCTGACTTGATTGTATCTATGACGGTCGATGGTAGACCGGCTAGATCTTCCGCATCCCGTCCAAGGGCCAGACGTGGAGGTTCCAGAGGTCTGGGTGCGGGTGCCAGAGCGTGCCCCGTCCCTGAGAAAGGAGGTCCTTCCTCAGGGGAATTCGCCAGGGAGGGGCTGTCGCGAGAAGCGTGAGGTCCGAGAACCAAGTCCGGGTGGGCCAGTAGGGGGCCACCAGAATGACTTGCTCTTTGTCCTTCCTGACCTTGCACAGCACCTGTGCAACAAGGCTCACTGGGGGAAATGCGTACTTGCGCAGCCCCGCAGGCCAGCTGTGTGCCAAAGTGTCTGCCCCGAGGGGAGCCTCTGTCCGGGCATACCAGAGCGGGCAGTGGGAGGTTTCTTGGGAGGCAAACAGGTCTACCTGGGCCTTGCCGAACCGGTCCCAGATCAGCTGGAACGACTGGGGGTGGAGCCTCCACTCTCCGCTGGGCAAGCTTTGTTGTGACAGCGCGTCTGCTATCACATTGAGCTTGCCGGGGATGTGAGTGGCACGCAGTGACTTGAGTCGCTGCTGACTCCAAAGGAGGAGACGACGGGCGAGCTGTGACATGTACTCCGCCTTGGCGGTTTATGTAGGCTACCACTGTGGTGCTGTCTGTCCTGACTAGGATATGTTTGTCTTGAATTAACGGGAGAAACTTCCTCAGGGCAAAGAAAACAGCCAGCAGTTCTAGGCAGTTGATGTGCCAACGCAGCGGGGCCCGGTTCCAACGGCCTGTGGAAGGTTTCCTGGCCGCGGGGGGACGCCCTTGGCAAGCAGACAGGGCATGGCCCAGGGCGGTAGGTTTGCGGCGGGGCATGATGTGTGAGATGGCCTCCGTCTGCTTCTTCACCGTGGAGAACTGCTGGGCGAAGTCCTCGACGGTGTCGCCGAAGAGGCCAAACTGGGAGACAGGGGCGTTGAGGAAGCGAGTCTTGTCAGCTTCACACATTTCGACCAGGTTCAGCCATAGTTGATGCTCCTGGACCACGAGCATGGCCATCACCTGCCCGAGCGCCTGCGCTGTGACCTTCGTCGCTCTCAGGGCGAGGTCGGTCGCTGAGCGCAGTTCCTGAAGCGTGTCGGGATCAGGGCCACCCCCGTGCATGTTTCTGGGTGCCTTGGCTTGGTGGACCTGCAGGAGAGCCATGGCATGCAGGGCGGAAGCAGCGCGTCCAGCGGCACTGTAGGCCTTCGCGGTCAGCGAGGATGTTACTCTACAGGGCCGGGAGGGGAGTACAGGGCGGCCTCGCCAGGTGGTAGGGTTTCCGGGGCATAAGTGGAGCGCAAATGCCCTATCCACCTGGGGAATTGCCGTGTATCCATGGCGCGTTCCGCCGTCGAGGGTGGCGAGAAAAACGGGACCGGGGTGGTGCGAGGCTGTGAGCGGCACCCAGACCCCAGGAACCAGTCGTCCAGCCGTGATGGCTGTGGGGAGGATGGAGGGTTCCAATCCAAGCCCACGCTAGTGGCTGGCCGGGAAAGCATGTCGGTCATCTGCACGTTGGCCTCAGCCTGGGCGTGCAGGCCCGAAAGCGGCAGCCCAGGGGAGTCCTCAGTGTCAGACACTGTGCCCTCCGATGCAGCGGCGAGCTCATCCACTTCGGTCTCAAGAGGATAGGCAGACTGGCTGTAAGGCGAGTCGCTGTTGCCTCGAGCACGGGCAGGAGTCAACGAGCGTGCCGGGGTGCGGATGGTCCGAGGGGGCGTACCCAGTGGAGCTTTACCCGCTGCCATCCCCAAATCGCCTCCATCGCCAACCGCATCGTCCTCAATCCCATGGGAAGAAGGAGCAACGTGGGGGGCGGCTGGAGTGGCTTGCTTACGGTTGTAAGCAAGCCGCAACTGCAACGTTGTCATGGTCATGTTTTCGCATGCGGAAAGGCATCTTTATAAAGACGCGTCCTTAAAAGGATGTTCAACGCCGCTGTGCTTTTGCTCTTTTAGAGGAAATTTCTGTTTTAATAAAATCACTCTTAAGAAAAACTCGCGAGAGGTTTTTTATCTGCGCTGTTGAAGCGCCTAAGGGCAAGAATGCACAGCAGTGCACGAAGGAGAAAGCCGCTGTTGTGCGCTGTAAGGTCCAACAGCATGCAGAGCATCAGAGGAATAGCAGGAACTTGGTGTGTAACTCGCAGCAACTGCAAACACGACCATTGGCTCCGAAGAAATTTTCTGAATTAACTCCCGTATTCGCCCCGCTTAAATACCCGTATGTCCAGGGGTGGGATATGCAAATACCGGCTGCCAACTTCTCATTGGCCTTTTTTCATAGAACAGAGGTATATATCGGCGCTCGAGAGACCCCTAGTGTCGCTTCTCTGACACAACGTGGAGAGAGTGACAGAAGGGGAACCAATGTTCACCCGGACCAGACCGTCCCTATATTGTCCCTCATCTGACATTTCCATAACAACACTTGCAAAATCCATTCGCCCATGTGTTCCCTTTTATTATTAGACCTGACACCTTGCAAATTGAAATGAATAAAATTTATATTTAAATGAAAAATAACTAGGACAATTTTACAAATTGTTAACCTAAACAATTAAACAATGTAAACCCTAAACAAAACCATGTGTTAAAAGTTTAGTTTTATATGCTTTATTTCACACAAAAAAAAAATCATTTATTACGTTTAATATAAACACAATATTCAAGTAAACATCCAACTTAATCTTTAATAAAAGCAAAAGCATTTGTAATAGTATGGTGGGGGGTTGGGGGGTACATCTGAGAAACAACATTTAAGCAGCTTCTTAATTTATCCTGTTTTAAATAGGTTGATGTATTAACTTGAGTTCATTTCTGTTTTCTCTCGCTGTAAGAAATATCTGTGTATTAACATTTGTACGACTGTATATTTTATCAGAAATTGTCCAAGGCACGTGATTCACAGGTGTTTTTCTGTTTATTTACATTTTCGTGGTGCATTATGGGACCTTGATCTCTGCTCCAACCACTTTTGGTGGCCATTATCGTTGCACAAAATTTTATCTGGTAAGTCATTTTATGAAAAATGTAACACTTGCAATTAATTGTAGTTTGAATTTATATATTGTCTTGGTTGGTCATGTAAAATACGATGAATTCATGATGTGAATTTTCGTTGGATATCGCTAACCTAGTGAGCTGGTGTTCACAATGTAACGTTAAGTTATTAACCACCTTTTTTTGCAGCTTTCTATGAGAGAATTTTTGTAATGTTACTTGGTAATGCCAACATCCCCCATTTTTTTGTGGCAGTGGGTGAGTATCTGTGAATTTACAGTTTTATTGTCAGTATTATTTTTTTCTGGGCGGGATACCCCCCTGTGTGTCTCTGTGTGTCTCTCCTCACTTTGTGTGTAAAAAGTAATTATTCAATGGAAATTAAAAATGACTGTTTCCTTGGTATTATATGTAATACTAACAGTTTAAGTTTGTAACAATTGTCTAGTAATTTGGTTGTGTTAAGACGGCTGTGTTAACTAATAGTGGTGTCCATTAGTGGTATCTTTTGAGGCACTTAAATAGAGGCTCTTTTTAAATATAATTTTGTGCCATTTAATTGAAATTTATTTGAAGGATAGCCCATTGAGATGTACCATCTCATTTTCGAGGGGGTCCTAGGAACAAACATGAATACAGACAACGGGTTACATTATATATCACATAATACTTCACATTCATACCAACATTTAGCTCTCCATAACTAGCTCCTCACATACAAGCCCTCTAAGTACCAGTACATTGATACATTAAGTATACAATTATCACACATAACATAGCATGCAGGTTCAGTATCATAGAAAATAATGAAGTTCACATGATAATTGGAGATGGGTGTACTCAAAAGCAAGAGCACATACTGCAAATGATCATGTAGTAATGGCCTAAAGAAATTAAACGAGGTAATGGATCTAAGTACACTTGGTAAATTATTCCAATCTGAAGGAGCTTTAAATTTGAATGCCCGACGACCTACTTCTTTATTAATTTTAGGAACGTAAAAATATAATTGATCGGTGTGCCTTAAATTATGTGAAGAGCGAAATGGAATTAGATATTGTTTTAAATACAAAGGATAATTTAAGTAATAACATTTAAAAATAAACTGAAACCAGTGATAAATGCCTTCTTGACTTTAAAGATAGCCAATTTAATAGTTCAAACATTTGGCAATGGTGCGTTTTGTATGGACACCTCAGTACAAATCTACAAAGATTATTATAAACAACATTAAGAGGACGAAGATTTGTAATGGAGGTGTTTTGGTAAATTATATCAGCATAGTCAAGGATTGGAAGTATTAACGGAGTAATAATTATTTTTCTAACCTGACGGGTAAAACAATTAATAGAGAAATAAAGTATTCTAATTCGATATGATGTTTTCTTAATAACTAAGTCAATATGTGATCTAAATGACAATTGAGAATCAAGCAGAAGACCTAAATATTTAAACTAATCAACTTTTAACGCTGGAGTTCCGTCTGTAAAATTAATTAAGTAGCCAGTTTGTTTGTATTAAACAACATATAATAAGACTTCTTTTTATTTAGCAAAAGTTTGTTATAAGTAAACCAATTTTGAACTACGTCAGAGTCAGACTGAATTGATCGCTGAATATAAGAAATATCAGAGCTAGAAAAGTAAATAACAGTATCATCCGCATATAACTGAATTTGACAATTAGAACAAACTTGTGGAAGATTATTTATAAAAATAGAAAATAATAGCGGTCCGAGAGATTAGCCCTGAGGTACTCCTCTATCAATAGTTTTAAAATCCGAACAACTTCCCTGATACAAAACGCATTGTTCTCTATAGTGTAAGTATGAATTAAACCAAAGTAAAGAAGATCTTGAAAGGCCAATATCATACAGTTTATCTAGAAGGAGATAATGGTCTACTAAATCAAAAGCTTTGGTTAAATCAATAAATAAGGCACCAGTTAAATTATTAGAATCAAAAGAAGATGTAATATCGTTAGTAATTTTTAGAAGAGCACTTGTTGTAGAGAAATTTGGTCGGAAGCCGGACTTTGTCGTTTGAATTTTTGTTTGCACACTGAATTTAGGCATTTTGACTGAGGAACAACCCTAATCCAACATTCATGTTTGTTAGTTACACTAAACCACTGCAGGCAGGGCTGTCATTTCTGTTTGTGGCCATGTAACATAACGCTATGAGGGAGGGAGACACGGTGAGGCCACATCGAACCCGGAATCATAACATAATGATTCTAAACACGGAAGCCACTGAATTCAGCGTGTACACGTTCATTTCTAACGCCTGTTTCACACAATGATCCATTTTAGATACGTGGTGCGGAAGCAGCACACGCTGTGCTTTTACACTGGCAGCCTTTCCAGAGCGCAACGGATCCGTGGCTGATGTGATAAAGAAAAGTGGGTAGTTCACCATACTTTCTTTTGATTTAAATGCAAACGGTTAATAAATGTATGAGGAAAGTCTCTCAAGATGGTTATTTTACTATAGATCTAGTTGAAATAGTTTAAAGTTTTCCAATTGTGAGGTAATGTGAAGTGTAATCTTCCGACCACCATCAGCCTGTCATGTGCTTTTGCTTACCACCACCAGCATACTCTGCTGTGCTGCAGTAGTGAAGGGGGGCTTGCCTACATGAAGGTCCTCATTGAGGAGTACATAATGTCACAGACCAAGTAGTCCGGCAATGAGGAAAACAGGAGTGTCTTGTTGAAATATTTTTATTTTTATTTTTTTTATTTACCCCAAAAATACTAAACAATAGAAACCAAAAAGTTAACAACTAGGCCTATAAAAGAGGTCAACAAAATATAACTATACTCAAAACAGCATACAACAAAACAGGATATGAACTGAACAAACTGACCTAACTGAATGAGACACAAGGGAACATATATAGTGGCTTGGCCAAACCAATTTACACATAAAGGAAAAACAAAATGGACAACAAATACAAACAACTACAAAGTAAAACAAACTAAACCCAAAATCCCCCTCCAACATGGCAGTACATGGTATGGCTTAATTGGCAGGTCACAGGATATCACAGTCCTCCACCTTTGGCCACGCCTTTCTTCCCCCAGGACAGACCTCTCCTTGCTGGTTATTCATCCTGTGTGGCATGGGCCATCACAATAGAAACAAGGCATCACCTCTTCCCACTTAAAAAGCTTAGACCCAAGCATCATTACCTTTTACATTATGCAATTATGCATTAGAGTTTGGACCATTATTTCTTTTGAAATTTGAGAGCAAGCACAGCTATTTTAAGAGGTGTATTCGGGCAAGTAAGAACTTCAGAATCATCACAAAATCTCTTTCAGAGAGGCATCAGTTGCTCCAGGCCTACCAAACCAGAGGCAATGTGTTCTCCCCTGAGTTGATTATGTCTGACTCTACAAGGTTTTACCCAGAGTTGTATGATAGTCAGTTTAAGGGTGCATTGAAAGCGTTTGATGTCTCTGCATCAAATGCGGTAGTGACAGACCGAATTACTGTATGAGGCACATGCTATGCAAATGACATGCATGTCATTGAGCTGTGAAGTTGGAGATTTGATTGAATGCATTGTAGTGAAACAACAAAAGACTGTGCATCTTGTTCTTAGACAGAAAAGAGCAAGCCTTGATCCAGATCTTGGTGTTTTTGAAGTAGAGAGTGAGGGTGGTACATTTATTTCCAAAAGACTTGATCTTTTTGACTACATCCCACTTAGACACTACCACAGAGGTGGCAGACTGCTGGTTGCAGCCATAGTGGAAACTTGAACCATTATGAACTTACATTACTACCAAAGATGGTGTTGAGAGTGTACAGTTTAATGTGGCAGATCAGCTCTCAAAACATCTGAGCAAATATCCTGCAGCTGTGACAAACCTTCTGCTGTCACTTGACCTCTCCATAAACCTTGATGGGCTGCCATTATTTAAAAGCTCAAACCTACAGTAAATAATACAATTCATTTTTTTCTTCAAAATTCTTCAAACAATACCACATAATGACAACGTGAAATAAGTTTGTTTGAAAGCTTTGCAAATGTATTAAAAAAATAAAATAAAAAATCACATGTACATAAGTATTCACAGCCTTAGCCATGACATTCAAAATTGAGCTCAGGTGCATCCTGTTTTCAATTATCATCCTTGAGATGTTTCTACAACTTGATTGGAGTCCACCTGTGGTAAATTTAGTTGATTGAACATGATTTGGAAAGGCACACACACCTGTCTTTAACACCTGCACACACACCTGTCCCACAGTTAACAGTGCATGTCAGAGCACAAACCAAGCCTTGAAGTCCAAGGAATTGTCTGTAGACCTCCGAGACAGGCACAGATCTAGGGAAGGGTACAGAAAAATGTCTGCAGCATTGAAGGTCCCAATGAGCACAGTGGCCTCCATCATCCATAAATGGAAGAAGTTTAGAACCACCAGGACTCTTCCTAGAGCTGGCCACCTGGCCAAACTGAGCGATCGGGGGAGAAGGGCCTTAGTCAGGGAGGTGACCAAGCTCCTGATGGTCACTCTGACAGAGCTCCAGCATTTCGCTGTGGAGAGAAGAGAACCTTACAGAAGAACAACCATCTCTGGAGCACATCACCAATCAGGCCTGTATGGTAGAGTGGCCAGACGGAAGCCTTTCCTCAGTAGAAGGCACATGACAGCCCACCTGGAGTTTGCCAAAAGGCCTCTGAAGGACTCTCAGACCATGAGAAACAAAATTCTCTGGTCTGATGAAACAAAGATTGAACTATTGGGCCTGAATGGCAAGTGTCATGTCTGGAGGAAACCAGGCACCGCTCATCACCTGGCCTATACCACCCCTACAGTGAAGCATGGTGGTGGAAGCATCATGCTGTGTGGATGTTTTTCAGCGGCAGGAACTGGGAGACTAGTCAGGATCGAGGGAAATATGAATGCAGCAATGTACAGAGACATCCTTGATGAAAACCTGCTCCTGTAAGGCTGTAACATAACAAAATGTGGAAAAAGTGAAGCGCTGTGAATACTTTCCGGATGCACTGTATCCCTCTGGCCAGTTCTCTGTTCCAGTAACTTGTCACCAGTATGCATTTTCCCCCTGTGCATATCCACTGCTGCATCCAAACCCAAAATTCTAAACTTTGTCAATGACATTGTTCAGGAATTGGCAGAACTAATCCAGGATGGTCTGACTTGGGGAGGCAAATGCTAAAAACATCCAACTAAGATGTGTTACCTGTGATGCACCATCAAAATGGTCAAGTGTGTAAAGCAGTTTTCTGGATACTATGTGTGATAGATGCAACCAGAGGGGATCCTGGGATGGTTGGATGATATATCCTGAAACAAATAACCTGACCATGAGGACAAATTAATCATTCAGGGAGTGCTGGCAACCTGAACACCATCAAGAAGAGCAGATCTCACCCTTCTCTGTCCTCCCAATTGACATGATCAAACATTCCCCATAGATGCTCCAGAGCTGTCTTGGGGTAATTAAAAAGTTGCTGCTGTTGTGAACAAGAGGTAGAAGAGATTTCTGGCTGTCTTCAGAAGATGTGACCCGAGAGGCTGGTGACACTAAAGAAATCTATTCCTGACAGCTTTGCCAGGAAGCCAAGTGGCTTGCAGGTAATTGAGTGTTGGAAAGCAGAGTTCAGACAGTTTGCTCTGTACACAGGGACGATCGTTCTGAAGGGAGTTCTACAAGATCAGCTGTATGAACACTTCTTGTGTTTCAGCACGGCTCTTTGCAATTTAGTGAGCCCAGATCTTACAAACGCACAAGGGCCTTATGCAAACCAGCTGCTTAAATATTTTGTGGAGAGAGGATGGGAGCTATATTGGGAGACATTATTAGTTTACAATGCTCATTCCTTGCTGCACCTTGCAGAAGATGCCCAAACCGTTGTCAGCCTTGACAACTGCAGTGCATTCAAATTTGAGAGCTATCTTCATCAGATGAACAAATTGGTCCGCTCTGGGAAAAATGTTTTAGCACAAGTTGCAAATCTTCTGAAGGAAACATCAAAGTCAAAGATAGAAAACAAGGAAAAGTTGATGTCAGTCAAGTGCCCAGGTTAAACTCAGTCTACATTATTTGTGGTATAATGTTGATTACTACATTTCTTTATTTCAGTTCAGTTTGTCCTTTTCTGTAATTGTTTTCAATGATGCACTTATAATGTTACATAAAGATTATACTTGTTTTCAAAAGTATAGCCACATGATTTAAACAATATGCTAATACAATTTTTTTTTATGCCTGTAAAAACTGAGCAGCTCAAGCATGCACACCTGTTGAACTAATAATGGGTCTTACAGTCATACATTTTTGAATCTAATGATTTTTTTTTCTTTTTTGTGACGTTTACAGTTCCATCTCCTTCAACATCACAACTGCAGCCACATCAGTCAGTTTTTGCCAACAGGCAGAATCAAGGCACACTAAAAAAGTTTCTTTCTTTCAACAGTCAGGACCTCAGTTTAAAATCTAATCCAATGGACAGTGCCTTTTTACAGTATAGTGTACCCATCACTATTCTGGGGTATTAGGGCCTACACAGTCCACAGGGTGAGCACTCCCTGCTGGACTCCCTAATACCTCTTCCAGCAACAACCTTAGTTTCCCCGTGAGGTCTCCCATCCAATTACTGACCAGGCTCAGCCCTGCTTAGCTTTAGTAGACAACCAGTCTTAAGCTACTGGGTGATATGGCTGCAATTAATGTATACGTTTACAAAATCTTGAATTCCAACAAATGCTAAAGACTGAAATCAATGTCTATATGGAGACCAACTGGTCCTCGGTATCCTCTGTGGGTGTGGCTTGGGAGGCACTTAAGGTGGTTCTTAGGGGTTGCCCCCTTTCCCCCTTATTATTCTGTCTTGCCCTGGAACCATTAGCAGCCACGATAAGAAGAGAAGATGATATTCCAGGGGTGGTAGTGGGTGCATGGTGTGGCGCATACGCTTTTGCTTGATGCAGATTATATTTTATTATTTGTCTCCGACCCTACTAGATCTGTGCCTTGCCTCCAGAGAATTATTAATAATTTTTCTAAATTCTCAGGATAGAGTAAATTGGTCTAAATCTGAAGCTTTGGCTCTGACAGCTTATTGACCGGTAATGTTTTTTCAGCTCTGCGCCTTGCAGTTGCCCAAACAGGGCATTAAGTATTTGGGTATTTTATTCCCAGCAAATTTGTGTGATTTAGTTAGATATAATTTTGACCCTTTAATAAAAAGGTTTTCGAGCAATGTGGGTAGATGGGCTTCATTACATTTATCTATGACTGGGAAGGTTAATGTTATTAAAATTTATTGTATTACAAAATTCAATTACCTGCTACAATTTCTCCATATAGATGACCCTCTCTCTTATTTCAAGCAATTTGATAGCATAGTGAAGTCCCTCATTTGGAATGGTAAACATCCCAGATTACATTTCAATAAGTTACATAGGCCAATTGATAAAGGTGGGCTAGGCCTACCCAAGATTTAGTTCCCCTTCTGTCACTCTCTCCACGTTGTGTCAGAGAAGCGACACTAGGGGTCTCTCTTGAGCGCCGATATTCACCTCTGGACTATGAAAAAAGGCCAATGAGAGTTGGCAACCAGTATTTGCATGTCCCGCCCCCGGACATATGGGTATTTAAGCGGCGCAGTTCATTCAGAACATTTCTTCGGAGCCGATGGTCGTGCATGAACTCTGCTGCGAGTTACACATCAAGTTCCTGTTTTAATCCTCTGAGCTCTGCATGCTGTTGGATTTGACGGCGCACAACAGCAGCTTTCTCATTCGTGCACGGCTGTGCATTCTTGCCCCTGGGCGCTTCGACAGCACAGACAACTCGAAAGAGTTATTCTAAAAGAGTAATTTTCACTCTAAAAGAGCAAAAACAGCGGCGCTGAACGTCCTTCTCAGGACGCGTCTTTTTAAAGACGATTTTCCGCCCCGGTGTAGTTTCTGGATGCGTTGATTCTCCCCACCTCTGACGGCCATAAAAACTGCCTTGCATTCCTGGGTTGCGATCACACGCAGGCAGCGTTTTTATGAATGGTCTATGTTTTCAGTGCGAGAACATAACCATGACAGCATTGCGGTCGTAGGCTTTTTCTTGTAGTGAGAAAAAAACATTTCAGCCACCCCCCGCGCCTTGCCTCCTTCCTACGGTATTGAGGCAGGCGCTGCGGGCGATGAAAATGATCTGGGGACAATGACGGGCTCAGTTTTCGCCGGGTAAACCCCCTCGAAACCCCCCGCCTCCCCGGCACGCTTGCTTGTTTCCGTCCGAGCTCGGGATGAGCACTCTCTCCAATGGGTTATGTTTTCAGTGTGAGAACATAACCACGGCAGCGTTACGATCTCTGCTTTCTCTTGTAGTGAGAGAGAGCCATTTTAGCCGCCCCCCGTGCCTCGCCTACTTCCTACGGGATTGAGGCAGGTTACGACCAATGCCTCCAAACTGGGTTGGGGTGCCGTGTGCAACGGGCGCGCAGCCGCAGGCCGGTGGAACCGAGGCCCACTGCGCTGGCACATCAACTGCCTAGAGCTGCTGGCTGTTTCTCTTGCCCTGAAGAGGTTTCTTCCGTTAGTTCGCAGCAAGCACGTCCTAGTCAGGATAGACAGCACCACGGTGGTGGCCTACATAAACCGCCAAGGCGGAGTACGCTCCCTCCACATGTCACAGCTCGCCTGTCGTCTCAAGTCGCTGCGCACCACTCACATCCCACTCAACCTCAATGTGATAGTGGACGCGCTGTCAAGACAAAGCTTGCCCGGCGGAGAGTGGAGGCTCCACCCCCAGTCGGTTCAGCTGAGTTGGGACAGGTTCGGCAAGGCCCAGGTAAACCTGTTTGCCTCCCAGGAAACCTCCCACTGCCCGCTCTGGTATGCCCTCACAGAGGCTCCCCTTGGGACAGATGCTCTGGCGCACAGCTGGCCCGTGGGGCTGCGCAAGTATGCTTTTCCCCCAGTGAGCCTTCTTGCACAGGTGCTATGCAAGGTCAGGGAGGACGAGGAGCAAGTCACTCTGGTGGCCCCCTACTGGCCCACCCGGACGTGGTTCTCGGATCTCACGCTCCTCACGACAGCCCCTCCCTGGCGAATTCCCCTGAGGAAGGATCTTCTTTCTCAGGGACGGGGCACGCTCTGGCATCCGCACCCAGACCTCTGGAACCTCCATGTCTGGCCCCTGGACGGGACGCAGAAGAGCTAGCCGGCCTACCACCGGCCGTCATAGACACTATCAACCAAGCCAGAGCCCCTTCGACCAGGCATCTTTACGCCCTAAAGTGGCGTCTGTTCGCAGACTGGTGTTCTTCCCGAGCCGAAGACCCACAGAAGTGGCGCGGTTAGGTCAGTGCTCGTGTTTCCACAGGAGAGGCTGGAGAGGAGGCTGTCCCCCCTCCACCCTCAAGGTGTATGTCGCCGCTATCGCGGCCCACCACGACATGGTAGACGGCAAGTCTCTTGGTAAGCACGACTTAATTGTCAGGTTCCTAAAAGGTGCCCGGAGGTTGACTCCCTCCTGGCCTAACCTGTTCCCCTCCTGGGATCTCTCGGTTGTCCTCACGGGACTCCAGAGACCCCCCTTCGATCCGCTAGACTCAGCTGGACTCAGGGCCCTCTCTCTCAAGACCGCCCTGCTGATCGCGCTCGCCTCCATCAAGAGGGTCGGAGACCTGCAAGCGTTCTCTGTTAGCGACTCTTGTCTGGAGTTCGGTCCGGCAGTCACTTCCGTGATCTTAAGGCCGTGACCGGGCTATGTGCCCAAGGTTCCTACCACATCAGGGATCAGGTAGTGAACCTGCAAGCGCTGCCCCGGGAGGAGGCAGACCCAGCCCTTTCACTGCGGTGGCCAGTACGTGCTTTACATATCTATCTGGACCACTAGACGCTCTGAGCAGCTCTCGTCTGCTTTGGGGGACAGCAGAAAGGGAACGCTGTCCCCAAGCAGAGACTCGCCCACTGGGTTGTCGACGCCACTTCCTTGGCTTATCACACCCAGGCCGTGCCCCCCCCTTGCGGGTCCGAGCTCACTCCACAAGGAGTGTTGCGTCCTCGTGGGCACTGGCTAGGGGCACCGCCTTAGCAGACATCTGTAGAGCAGTGGGCTGGGCAACACCTAACACATTTGCGAGATTCTATAATTTCCGAGTTGAGTCAGTATCGTCCCGTGTTTTCTCAGGTCCGAGCCCGTAGAACTTGGTAGCACGCTGACGATCTGACCGGGTGAACCGCTTGTGCCTAGCACCCTTTCCCCCTAACCAAGGGACAACAGTGCGCCTATGTTCCCAGGAGATCCCATTTTTTGGGCACTGGTTGACTCCTCCCTAGCCCTAGTGGGTCCGCAGTTCAGCGGAGGAACTCGCCGACCCAAACCACTGCAGTTACCGCAAGCTACCCTGTACTGGTATAGGTGCTCCACAGGTAAGACCTCCTGTTCAGATTCCCCCTGTGTGTAATGCCACGGTACTGTCCCCTCACGAGCTGACTCCCGTGTCTCCCTTAGGCAGTAACAGCTGCCTCGGTCACCGTGCTGTATGCTTCCCCCCTCTACGAGGCTGGATCTACCACCGCACCAACTTTTCCACATAGGTCCTAAGTATAGGCCATCTGATGTATTTGCCACTAAGGTTTGCCTCCCCCCCGGGTAGGTGTGGCCTCCGCAGGGTCTTCTCCGCCCTGATGAGGGCTAAGACCCCCTTCCCTCAATGCATGTAAGGGCCCCGGCCGTAGTTGCTCTATGCGAGAAAAGAGGCCCAGCCAGGCTTGCCCGTTCCCATGTTGGCGGCCATCACCTTGTTCCCCCCTCCAGGGTAACGATAAGGAGTCTGATGGCTTAAATGGGGCATTGGGGAAGGGTACGTGCAGCCTGATGCAGTTGGTCGTTTTGCACGTAGGTATACCTGCTCGCTCCTGCATCAGCAGTTCACATACACTGTTCAGCGCATGGCACTTTATAAGTGGACCCCTAGTGTCGCTTCTCTGACACAACGTGGAGAGAGCGACAGAAGGGGAACGTCTAGGTTACGTATGTAACCTCCATTCCCCGATGGAGGGAACAAGACGTTGTGTCTCCCCTACCATTTCCGGCTCCTCAGAAATATCCTGAATGAACTCCCGTATTTGCGCCGCTTAAATACCCATATGTCCGGGGGCGGGACATGCAAATACTGGTTGCCAACTGTCATTGGCCTTTTTTCATAGTCCAGAGGTGAATATCGGCACTCAAGAGAGACCCCTAGTGTCGCTTCTCTGACACAACTTCTCGTTCCCTCCATCGGGGAACGGAGGTTACATACGTAACCTAGACGTTTTGTTATTATGCATTCGGTCTCAGACATTTTGCTCATTGGTTACTTCCATCTGAGATAGACTCTCTCTGGTTTTGTATTGAAAAGGAAGTTCTTGCCCCTATTTCGCCATTGCAAAGCCTTTCTATTAAACTAACCAGAGAAGTTACGTTACACCCTGTTATCTCATATTTGCACTCCATATGGACAAATGTGTATTTATTTATTTTACTGGACATTTATTTAAATGTTGCCTTGAGCATATGGCTGAACCCAAAATTATGTTTTGATAAGTCCCCTTTCTGCTGGTTAGAGTGGATTGTGAGTGAGGTAATACACTCGGTGACCAGGGCTGGACTGGTAATCTGGCATACCAGTTTTTTTCCTGGTGGGCCGACGCACTTTTGGGCCGATCAGGGGCGGAATGTCCATCGGGAGAACCGAGCGTGCCAGTGGTTTGACCATGAAACGTGCCGAATGGGCCGCGATAAGCAACAATGAGCCACGCGTTATGCAGAATGGACCACAAAACACAATATGCAATCGGCCCACCAGGAAAATGCCCAGTATGCCAGATAGCCAGTCCAGCCCTGCAAAAAGTCATGGTCAATGAGAATCAGAAAAAATATGACAACTTGACCTTTATACCATAGAAAGACAAACAGAGAGGAATGCACCTCCTAGTGGACATTCCAAAAACAATCAGTTCAATATATAGTACCATAATGAGTAGGAATCATGTGAAAACAAATTACTTAAAGGTGCTGTAAGCAACTTTTTTAATTGAATTAAATGATATACCCTGAATGCTATTAATGAAATAAGTGTTGTGAGATATCTCACCAGTCTCTGTAACAACTGTAAAGTAAACAGCAATCAAAAATGTGTCCACAGGCCTCAGTCTCTGACACTTTCTGCCTGTCAATCATTTTGCGTTGTCAGTTGAGGGCGCTATTCGTTTTTTGGCAACCACTTCTGCTCGTTGTGACCTCAAAGCTCATTTGGTTTCTATGAAGTGCAGGGTTTTGGAAAGAAAGAGCATGCATGGCTAATCCAAAGGCTCAGCTTCTGGAAATGGCTAAAATCATTAGCACCTATCTACGTATACAAAACCAAAAACATTTAATATATACAAATATAATATACAGTATAAATCCCCTTAATATAACAATTCATTATAAAAATAACAATACATACAGAAGAAACTTAGCATAAATTTACAAATGCATTTGTATACATTGCTATACACACAGCATAACATTAAAGTGTAAATCCAAAAGACCTCATGTCTCTGTTTTATTAGGTCTATGTCACTACCTCTAGATGGCACATTGACCTTTTCGCAATTTGAAACAGACAAATGTAATTTCTGGCTTTTGGCACAAGCGCCTTATTCTGAATTTTTTTTAAAACATTTTGGAAGACTCCTTTTTAAAGGAATAGATTGAAGGCTTGAGACAAGTAGGAGTGAATCTCTTTGGTATTGAGTGTTGTAAAGAGACTTCCCTCGCTCTTTTGGACCCACATTTCAAGAATGGGGGCACTTTCTGCACCTACTGTATAACACTTCAAGAATTTGGAACAATACAGGTTGACATTATTGTTAAACACTATTTCTCAAAAAAATTCTCAAAAAAACAACAACAAAAAGTTTGGCATAGTTGGGAGCAAAAATAGAACCCATAACTCTTTTGAAATTAAAAATCATTCTCAAAACGGAAGTAATAGTACTTCAGGACATGTGAAGCCAATGTAAATTCGGAAAGAGGATTTTTTTTCACAATCAGAAAGGTAATGATTTAAAGCCCGAAGTTCACTTTCATGCAAAATGTTGGTATATAAACTGGTGATAAAAAAAACACTTATCAGGTAAATTATGTATGTCAGAGAGTTTATTAATAAAATCAGTTGAATCACAGAAACGTTGGTAATGAATGAACCAAATGGCTTGATAATCACATAATTAACATGTTGCGACAAAGGAGATAAGAGAGAATTGGTTTGGGCCACGAACAGCTGGCCAGAGGGTTCATTCAATCGTTTAGGAATTTTTGGTTGAATTAGACGGTGGGCCGAGGGGAGATTTCGTGTTTTCAGAAGATCTGTGGGGATGGATAACCCAGTTTTTTATATATAACCACTACACTTCTCAACAAAGCAAATAAAAATTGTTGCCACTCACATACTTTGCACATTACTATAATATCGGTAACTTTCTCCAGGTTATTTTCCCGGCGAATAGAGCAGGCGGCTACGTGTGGGGTCCGACATGCATGACGTATTTGTTGCCTTCATCCACTAGCGTGCGTGGGAAAGTGTCGGTGTTAGTGACGCGTTTGTCAACACACTGGCGCTCTGATATGAAGTTGCTGTCTGTGCACATCTTTTCGAGAAGTGATTTTAGCCCAGGAAAGATTGAACTTTTTAACTAATTTTGCCCACTTATGCTACATATTCAGTTTGACACAAAATGTGAATGTAGAGGTAACGTTATGCATTTTCACTGTTTTTATTTTATGTAACCATCTTTTGTCATACGATGTCCTGTCATTTCGTTGTAATCTTTAATAAATATACCGTTCTGATTTCACACATTTGATCCATGGTATTGCTTGGAAACACAACATCATAAAATCCATAGACATCTACAGCAGGATACAATGTTAAAATAGCCTAAATATAAAGTTATGAAACTTCACTTTGCCCTCAGCCAAAACGATTTGCCAAGGAACAAATTATAGATTAATGAGACCAAAGATTGCCCGTTAGACGAATTATATCTCATGTTTAACCACTAGACATCAGAGCCAGCGGCAAACGTCAGAAGCACTAGCCGAGGTAAGGCTGTTCCAGGTGGGGTACATGAGCGCTGAGCGCCTGGACCTCTCACTCCGAAAACGTCAGATCAAAATTTTAAATAGGCTCTATCTTTATGAATAAACCATAGATTTGAGCTTTAGACAACTACATTGTCGACTGAAAAACTATTAAAACTACATTTCATGACACAATAACAGTAGTATTTTGAAATTTCTAATTATTTACTAATTATATAATGGCCAAATACAACCAGAAACAAATGTTCACTCTTGCTTGTGAAAGGTAATTCCTCGAGACCTGTTTTCAATTGTGTGGCGATTTGTACAGCCCCAAGCAGCACACGAAACACATTTTTCTCAATTCCCGGTATGAAAGTTATGGGAAAGTTGCCCTCCGCAATGTGGCGGCACCTTTGACGTACGCTCCATCGGGCAATTGGGCGTCTATGTATTTATTATGTCTATGATAAAAACGAGCCAGACAATACTCTTTTTCCCACACATTTTTACTGTGGAAGAAATGGCAAAAACATGAAGTGCTGCATGCATAGATGTGAGGGAAATGGACCCACCATTCCCTTCACAGACATAAGTTGGGAGAAATTTATTAAATCAGTGTTTCTGTGGAAAGACCTTGAATGCAGAGAAAGTCTTATAGCAGAAGAGGCAGTACAGGCATACAAGTTACAAAGCCAGGAACCTACAAACCAGTTAGTCAAACCAGCTAACATTGGCTACCACAGGGAGTGCTACAGCCATTTCACAAATATCACGAAGATAGAACGAGCACAAAGGAGAAGAGAGAAGGCAGTATTAGTTGAAGAAACTGCAAATGAAGGTCCAGCGGGCAAGCTATCAGGCTGCAGTACACAGGAGGAGTCTTGAGTGCATGCCAGACATTCCTCCTCCTGTAAATCATGGCTGGAAGATGGTAGGAGATTTCTACGGAGTGGACTGGATGACACTTCCGCCAGCTCCAGAGGCCATACTGGAACTTGTGCACTGCTCATGTAAAAAAACAAATTGTGTTAAGGGTAGATGCACATGTAAACTGCATGAGCTGCCATGTACAAACCTCTGTCAGTGTGTAAACTGTGACAATAAGTCACTTGAAGATGACTAGGGCACATGTGGTTTTGTAAATACACATGTGGGGAGGGGTGTGTGTGTGTGTTTGTGTGTGTTGGCTACTCCTGCAGAAGTAAATCTGTACGATGTTTATGTACATTATAACTCTGCTCTGTTTGATAGCCTATGTTCTTTGATAGTATAATCTTATTTCTATTATATGCCGTTCTTCTTGAGTTCTTAGCTCTCCGGTTATAATATTGGCTGCTTGCTGACCCTTTAATGTTATGTCAGCTGTAACTGATAATTAAATATGTCTTAACCATCAAGAGGTTCATGTTTACCTTGAGTTTTTGGCGAACGTTTGCAAAAGAGTCGGAGGTAATTATCTCGCGGACATACAGTGGATCTGTAGCCTATGTGAGTTGGACGAAGTGTTACCGTTAGAATTAAGTGTTTAAACTTTACACCAAATCAAATATGTAATCGCATGATGCTAGCTACTGCTAGTTAGCCAGCTGAAACTACCCTACTTAAAACGACACTAACGAGACGCTTACATACGTTTGAACAACACTGTGTACAAAACAAAATTTTTTTATAGATATCATATTCTAATTAAATGAATACTTACAATCACAAAAATAATGTCCTTGGCGATAGTCACTGTGCTGCCGCCGCAGATGCTGCTCGTGTCTGACAGCTGAATCATCCGTGTAACAGCTGTTCTAAATAAGCTACATCTGATTGGTTAATAATAATCCTATGTCAGTATCTTGCCACGCTATTGGCTCGACTGATATAGTAGGCAACCGCGTTTGCCTGCATATTTACGTCTGCATTATGATTTCGGGGGAAAATGTGCAATAAATGGGAGTGGCAACACTTTTCATATCGTTGAGAATAAAACCGTCCCAACTTTACAAATTCAGGTTCTCCCTCCATGGGCATCATCCATTTCGAAAAGTAAAGCAGATACAGGCCCTCGGCCCACCGTCTAAATATAAAAAACAGGCCTTATAATCGGATGCTGGCAGTAAAAGTCAAATTCATTCTGTGAAATCCATCCCTGTTCCTTTGCATTAACAAATGAAAATATCTCACTTTAAAAAGTCTGAATGGCACAGATGCCTTATTCTGAAAAAATTTGCTTTTTGGTAGACCCCTCTTAACAGGAATAGGGTGAAAGCTCGATGCAAGGAGTGCGTTTCTGTCAGAATTTCTGGAGTAGGTTTAATAGTCTTTTTTCAGTTCCGACAAAGCTTTCTTTCATCCCACACTTTGTGGCATATATCGAGAGGTAGGTTCTGTTCTTTTTGGGCAATGAAGGAGTCAGGAGAAAATGAAGTAGAGCAGACAAGTCTTTTATTGTATTAAAAAGTTTAGGCGGCTAAACTTTTTAATACACGTCGAGACCGTGTTGTCGTGTCGCTTTCTCTCTCTCTCCCCGTACTGATGCATTGGTGCAGCTTTTATACGGCGTAATTTTTACATTAGCAGAACTACAATTTGAAAAAGCCTCCGGATTCATGATTTCTCCGATCTCAGCTAAACATCACCGTAAACATCTCTCATTCAGAAGTTTCAAATATTTTTGTGCTGTTTTGTGGTCTGATTAATTTCAAAAACGTCTGTGAAAATCATATCTGTAGGGAGGTAAGGGCACCTATTATGGTTTTTAAACATGCCTAATTATGTTTTAAAGGTCTCATACAATAGATTTACATGTATCCAAGGTCAAAAAATTAATAATTTACTCTTTTAAATTGCAGCATTCACTTATTTTCCCAGGTTCAAAAACGACTCGTTCAATGATCCATTCTAAAGGATTCATTCTAAACTCCTCCTATCAGATAGCCTACTCTGCTCTGATTGGTCAAATGTCACAGTCTGTTGTGATTGGTCTACCACTTAGTGTAGTGTTTGAGGGTGGTCAAAGCTGTTCGTGAGCAGCCAATGAAGACCAGAGGTGGGTTTTTTGTTACCAAATTACGTAGTTTAGTATAGGAATTAAGTCTTGGTTCTTTCTTTTGGGAGTCAATAACTCCATTTGTCATGCACTTTGATTTTTGAAACTTTGCAGGCTTTTTTACATTCACAAACAGCTGTATAACACACTACATGAAAGGTAATATTTGAAAAATCATAATAGGTGCTCATGAAGAACACACAAAAAGCAAAAGCAACTGAGGCAGTGTTTATGACTAATGTTTACATTGTAGTCTGGCGGTGTGAATAAAGTATGTGCTTCATGATCTTATGTGTTGTTTATTGACCAACATTAGTATATACACATAACAAATATACTGTAAATTGATATTATAGTGCTTTTGTAATTATTATTATTATTATTATTATTATTTGTAACAAACCTCAGGCCAGGAGGGGAAGGAGAACACAGGAAACTGGTTTCTTCATCTCACAGGTACAACTTTTAATTCATAATCTCCAGCACTTTACAGCTTCAAAACAACACAATAGTTCTTCAACTCAACAACAGATCTCTTTGTCCCTGACTCTCTCATATCATGCCAACACTAGACTGGCGCGTGTTTCTCTTCTCCCTAACCGGAGGTTCTGTGGCCATCTTTATGCCGCTCTCCCCATGCTCACTGAAATTAGAGACAGGTGTTAGACATAATTTAGCTCAGGTGCAAGCGCCCTTACCGCTTTCTCTCCCGGACGGGCGCTTGACCACGCTCCCGCTGCTATATACCTCCACCGCCCAACTCAGGCCGGGGCGCCATCCGGCCTGCCCACCACTCCCCCCCCCCCATTTCTGGAAAGGAAGTCAGCGGCAGCCATCTGCACCCCCGGTCTGTCGATCACCTTGAATTTAAAGGGCTGGAGCACCAGATATCAACGGGTGATCCGGGCATTAGTATCCTTCATGCGGTGGAGCCATTGGAGTGGGGCATGATCCGAGCAGAGAGTGAAGGCCCACCCCAGTAGGTAATATCGGAGCGTGAGGACCGCCCATTTGATGGCTAGACACTCCTTCTCCACAGTGCTGTACTTGGTCTCCCTCAAGGAGAGCTTCCGGCTGATGTACAGCACCGGGCCCTCCTCCCCCTCCACCACCTGCGAGAGTACGGCCCCCAGCCCTCTGTCTGAAGTGTCTGTCTGCAATACAAAAGGGAGAGAGAAGTCAGGTGCATGTAAAAATTCCGCCCACAAAGTGCGGCTTTAACCTGCGTGAACGCCTGTTGGCACTGCTCCGACCATTGGACCGGGTCTGGAGCCCCCTTTTTAGTAAGATCAGTCAGCGGGCTGGTGATGAATAATTAGGTAAAAACCTTCTATAATAGCCAGCCAGTCTCACCCCCTTTTTGGTCTTAGGTCTTGGGCAAGTCGCGATTGACGCGGTCTTGTCAATTTGGGGACGCACCCAGCCATGACCCAAGTAGTCCGTAGAAGGCTCTGGAGACGGAGCCATGGTAGGCGGAGCCGTGGGAGGTTCAGGAGGTGGAGCAGAGGACGGCTCAGGAGGCGGAGCCGTGGGAGGCGGAGCCGTGAGATGCTCAGGAGATGGAGCCGTTGTTGGCGGAGCCGTGGAAGGCTCAGAAGGTGGAGCTGAGGGAGGCTCAGAAGGCGGAGCCATGAAGGGATCTGGAGGCAGAGCTGAGGGAGGCTCAGGAGGCGGAGCCGTGGAAGGCTCTGGAGGCAGAGCCGAGGGAGGCTCAGGAGGCGGAGCCGTGGGAGGCTCAGGAGGCGGACTTGAGGGAGGCGGTGGCGTAGAAGGCTCTGAAGGCGGTGCCGAGGGAGGTTCAGGAGGCGGAGCCCTGGAAGGCTCTGGGATTGAAGCCGTGGAAGGCTGGAGTGATGGAGCCCTGGAAGGCTCGAGAGGCGGATCCCTGGAAGGCTCGAGGGGCGGAGCCGAGGAAGGCTAGAGAGGCGGAGCCCTGGGTGGCTCGGGAGTCGGAGCCCTGGGAGGCAGAGCCCTGGAAGGCTCGAGAGGCGGAGCCCTGGGAGGCTCGGGCTGCGCTGGCTCTGGGACGGTCGCGGCTACAGGCGCTGGCTCTGGGACGGTCGAGGCAGCAGGCACTGAATCACTGATGGTCGGGGCTGCAGGCACTGGCTCATTGATGGTCGGGGCTGCAGGCACTGGCTCACTGACGGTCGGGGCTGCAGGCACTGGCTCACTGACGGTCAGGGCTGCAGGCACGGGCTCACTGACGGTCGGGGCTACTGGCGCTGATTTGTTGACCGTGGTATGCGTGAGCTCTGGTTCGCTGAACATAGAAAGCGGAGTCATGGGAGGTTCTGTGGCCGGGCGGACGAGGCTGACAACGCTGGGTCGCTGACCGTGGCAGGCGTGGGCTCTGGCTTGCTGACCGTGGCTGGCGTGAACTGGGAAGCGGAAGCCTTTCCTCTCCTCCTCCTCCTCCTCCTCCAGGTGGACGAAGCTGGCAGCGCTGGCTCGTTGGCCAAGGAATGCATGGGGAGCCCAGAGGTGGGAGCCGGGATCAAGAGAGGTGGTTCCTATAATAATTTTCTTCATGAAGATACTCACTACTCCTGCCAGGTGTAGTCTCCGGTCTCCGGCAAATCCCACCATCGTTTTTTGGGTACACCGAACCGGTACGCTTCCTTCAGGGTCTTGTTATCCCAGCCGGTGTAACTGGCCACGCTGGCGAAGAAGTGGGTGAACTCCCGAACTGATAAGTCTGCCTGTGTTAGCTCCTTGAGGAGCACTGCTAGATCAATTTTTGGTCGATCGTTCTGTAACGTTAGCAGGAGGAGGCAGACGAGGGGTGAGGATCTAAGTGCGGGTTTTTATTGAACAAAGTGAAAACAAATAAGACTGGAACAAAGGAAACGTCCACGATGGGAAAATGAAACCAAAACCCGAAAACATCCAAAGGGTACACAAACTGGGTAAACAAGGTAAAACATCAACTTCCAGACATCCACAAACAACGATCGACAATGACTGACCAAACAACCAGGGTTTAAATACAGAGGGGTAATGAGGACTAAACGACAATCAGGTGAGGACAATAACAAAGTGCTGGCAGTGATGAGGGCCGGGAATTTTGGGAATTGTAGTTTATGGCAGGTGACACGAAAAACACGGGGCAGACAATTTGTGACAATTATCCTCTGCTGTGTCATGTGATATTGGTAATATTGTCATTCTACGTTGTTTATTTTACTTTTGCATGGTGAAAAGTCACTTCAGTCACTTCAGAAATATTTCACGGCACTGTATTGTCATTGTGAACAACAACTTGATCAATGATTTACAACAAATAAGTAAATCATTTAGCTAAGTTTTCAATGTCAGCAAACTTAGGTGCTTCTCTTTTGCCTTGTGGCCCCATATTTTTGGGCCAAACTATTTACTTATTTATAATAAGATGTTGCTAAAAATGACATCATAATGATGTAATTTTGTTGTTTACAAAAATTTGTATTTTTTTTTTGGGCCACCCTTGTATGTTATCGTGACTAACATATACACCTAACAGTCTTTAAAAAACTGAACTCTGACTGTACCCCAACAATATAAATTACATAGCCATATTTATCATATTACATAGCTATATTTATTCTGCTCTTATAACACTGCAATATATTTCTTGTCCTGCCTTTGCACCATCTGTCTACAGTGAATATCACATTGCACCTTTCTGCATTTTTTGCATTTCTGGTTGGATGCAAACTGAATTTCGTTGTCTTTGTACTTGTACTCTGCACAATGACAATAAAGTTGAATCTAATCTAATCTAATAAAACGCTACTACTGTATTAACGCAATATCACAATCTCAAGTGTGTTGTTGTTCTTAATATCAGCATGGCCGTGATTGAGTGGTAGGACTCAGGCAGCACGTAATGACAGTCGTGCTGATTTTCAGTACAACAGCAAGATTGCGAGTGTGATACTACTTAATTGTCTCTGCATATTAGGCCAGGATATGAGAATAATTTTTTTTATTACTTCATCTTTAACAAACAGTGATGAAGATGGCTGATTTATTGGCCAATTTGATATTATCCGCATTGGCCAACAACTGTGCCCATTTAGTTAATTAATCGAGATCGGGCCATTGAAAACCCCATATTGGTCAATCACTATTAAAGGTGCACTCAGTAACTTTTGTTTTTGTGTCATCTTGGGCTTACACTGATATCTAGCGGCATGGATGCAGCATCATTTAAAATCAATAGTTTTCAGTTCCAGATGTCATTTTAGAAATTAAGATTCACAGTCAGCGATGATTATTTTAATTACTGAGTGAAATTTTCAATTAACAGGACGGTTACTGAGATTAAGAGAGTAGTATTCAGCTAGTCATATGATTCTAACATGGCAGACCCCATTTGCAGACCCTCTCCATGAAGAATAAAACAGCTTTTATAAGGTTACTGATATGACTGGAGTCTTCCTGTTAATTTAACGAATTACAGTTTGTGTCTTCATGTCTTTTTTAATGAGGAAAAATTTACTGAGTACACTTTTAAACACAAATTACTCAAATGGGCTAAAATTAAAAGCAAAGAATTATATAAAATACTTACTCTAACCACACTGAGGTCAAGTTTGGTCTCTTGAGCACACTGTAGAATAAGCTGGAAGCAGCTTTTGCTCTGATTGGTCATGCCATTCTCATAGTAGTGCTCCAGGATTTTCTGTTGCTCAGCAGTAAACACTGATCGCAAGTTCATCTGTCAAATGACACAATATTATTCAAAGACAGTAACATAACAATTGTATGGGTTGTGGCAAGAGCACTGAATCAAGAGTATCCCATTGTAAACCATATTAAAAAGACAACACTTCAGGGTTCAAGATACTGGGCCTGAAATTAATTAAGATTTTACAACAATCTCACCTAAAACATACAGAGGGCTTCTTTTCTTTATTCTTGCCTCTAGTTTTATTCAAATGGAATCATGAATCATGCATTATGGCCCTTTTCTTCAGTCTCCTATTTACCAGCAAGACGTGATGCACTCTTGTACCTAAGAGTGACGGGTCAGTGCATTGTTGTGTAGATTACCAGAAAGTCTATATTTTAGACGCATACCTAATGTCCTGAATGAGCCAGCAAGATATTTTTACATTTACATTCATTCATTCTGACGCTTTTATCCAAAGCGACTTACAATATATACATATATATATATATATATATATATATGTCAGAGGTCGCATACCTCTGGAGCAACTAGGGGTTAAGTGTCTTGCTCAGGGACACAATGGTGTCTCACAGTGGATTCAAACCCAGGTCTCTCACACCAAAGGCATGTGGCTTATCCATTGTGCCATCACCACCCCATTTTATTGTTGTTCTTGGCAAATATGTTTAACAAACACTTAAACAGGTAGTTAAAAGGAGAATTCACCCAAAATAAATAAATTTCTGTCATCATTACTCACCCTCAAGCCACAGAATGTTAGTCTCAGTCACTAATGCATCTTTTTTGGTCTATAAAATTTAAGTGAATGATGACTGAAATGAACATTCTGCCTAACATCTTCTTGTGAGTTACAATAAAGAAAGAAAGCTATACAGGTTTGCAACAATAATTCCCATTAAGGCGTTGTGTGATGGTGAGGTATGTGCACAGGAATGTTCACAAATATCCAGTAGTGACAACCATCATTCAATTTCGGGAGGTACAGCATAGAGTGGAGGCCGCAAACTGACGGGTTGGTGGAATGATTTAATCGAAACCTGAAAAATATGATTTGCAAGTTCGTACACTATGCTAGAAATTGGGACAAATAGCTGGAACCCCTATTATTTGCAGTCAGGGATGTCATACAAGCCTCCACAGGGTTTCCCCCCTTCGAGCTCCTGTATGGATGTCAGCCCTGCGGGGTGATTGACTTCATATGGGAGGCGTGGGAGGAAGGACCTTCCCAATGCAAAAATGTAATACAATATGTCCTTGATCTTCAAGCAAAGCTATTTATACTGGGTTGGTTGTCACAGCAAAATTTGCTCCCTTGTGGAGGCAAACTCTCACCGTCCCAGCTCGCGGGGGTGGCCAAATTGCTAAAATAATTGGCAGATGTGTTCTCTCCTCTTCCAGGTTGATCTAATCTCATAGAAAACCATATCGAGACCCTACTGGGAATGGTAGTGCGTAGTCGGCGGTACCACTTGCCCGAACATAAGAAAAAAGTGATTTGGGATGAAATGGAGGTAATGCTCGAGATGGGGGTAATAGAAGACTCGCACAGCAATTGGGCCTGCCCAATTGTTCTTGTACCTAAGAGTGACGGGTCAGTGCATTATTGTGTAGATTACCAGAAAGTCTATATTTTAGATGCATACCTAATGTCCTGAATTGATGAACTGCTCAATCAGTTGGGTGAGGCTCAATTTTATTAGACACTGGATTTAACAGAGATATTGGCAGATCTCCTTAACTCCATTATCCCGAGAGAAAACGGCATTGTCCACACAGTTCAGATTACACCAATTCATCATTCTTCCGTTCGGTTTGTTCGGGGACCCCACCATGTTTCAGTGCCTCATGGATAAGATTCTCCGGCCGCACGTTGTATACACCGTTGCCTATTTAGATGACATCATCATATACAGTAACGGCTGGCAGAAGCACATGCAGCATCTGAGTGTCCTGAGGTTGCTGAAGTATGGTATCTGGGCTTCCACTTGGGTCATGTGCAAGTACAGCCTCAAATTGATAAGAACATGGCGATAGCAGCCTGCCCACGTCCCAAGACCAAAAAGGAGGTGAGATGGTTTATGGGGCTGGCTACTACCGAAGGTTTGTGCCTAGTTTCTCTGATGTCACCAGCCCCTAGACTGATCTCACTAAAAAAGGAAATTGTGGGTCACGTTTGTAGCGCCACCAACTGGCGGAAGAAAGTATGGCACATTTAAAAGACTTTGAAATATCCCTCTTATGTTTACCTGAATTGCTTAAATTTCTTTTTTTAATAATATCAGGACAGTGCAGATTTAAAGTTCTGAATGGATTCTTGAGATCTTAAGCCTCTGGGGCCAGCACGTCCTGCTGGATATTTTCGTCATTACAGCAGAAACAACTTAAAATCCTCTGTCATTTTTGGGTATACAGATAAGTGTAAGACATCATTAGAGACTATAAAGGGTCTACTTTTATTTGTGTACACTCACAATAGCAACAAAATCTTGTGCTTTTGTAAAATAAAAAGGGTGAGCTTTCAGCAGTCTCTTGTGTTCACGAGCATATTTCAGAAACGCGTCACAAAAATTAACTGAAACTCTGCGAATACTTATCACACAAACATGAAACATATGTCTAAAAAAAGCTTAAGATTTCTACTTTTAAATACAACAATTCAAATTTAAAACAAATATTCTCCTGCAATGCAATCTGTTTTAAACAAAGCGATGTACAGTTTTTACTTGGATATCTAATTATCTGTAATGTAATCCACCCACCAGCAGAGCGCGCCACTCATACGCTAAGGTGCTGAGACGTGCATTTTTCTGCTCGTTTGCAACGATACACAGGCGAGAAAGCTCCAGGATATTAAGGAAGAGTTAACATTTTCCTCAGAATAAGAGCGGGACTCAGATGAATGTTTGTATTTTGATGAGAGACTTGATCCAGCCGAGGATACAATTTCAGACGAGTAAGTCATTTAGTTTTCATTAGCTGACATGCTATTTTATATAAACATGTACATATTTTACTAGTGGGACTTTTTCCAGACTTGCCAGCCAGGATTCAGAGTATTGACATTTGAAATATGACTCCTAATAAGCAAGTTTTAGTTACATTTAAATGCTGTTTCGGCTAAAGCAGGTATTTAAATTGTATGCTGTATAATTTAAATATGATATGTAATATGATATAAAAATAATATGAATGTTTAGATTATATTTTATCTAGTGTTTATAATGCCTCATTATCATCAACAAAGCTTGCGCTTGCAAATATGTGTTAGGGTTAAATTAGTAAAATGCACTTTAAATATTTAATATTTAAATATTCCTTTTAGCGTTTTTGGTTTTAACATATTTTTTCTAGTTAGTTACACACATCATTCATCATTTGTTAACAGGAATACATTGTTTAAAATTTGTCACACACATATATACTGATTAAGATTGTAACACACAACAATTCCCTCCTTTTACACCATTCATGGTGTAAACACTGTCCCTTTGATGCTTCGTCAGGTGTGATACTCTGTGCCGATTCTTTCTCTCTTAAACCTTGTTAGGTGTGATACTTGTTCCAGCACTTTTCTCTCTTAAACCTGCACTGGTCTCTCATTCCCTTAGGGCCATCTACTGTGCCTATACAGGCGATCAGCTGACCCCTTGGTCCTGGGATCCCATTTTACTACGAAATACAAGGAAAAACTTAAGGCTTTCATATCTGCTGTGTGAAGAGGAAAAACTGTCATGGAGTGTCATACAGTCTTAATGCCAGTCACTGTTCTTGACAGGATTCTCTTTCACTACTTTGCCGCACTGGTGATCATCTGTAAGGCATAAGGCTATAACGTCATTATTTACAGTATTTTGAGTGCTGGATTTTCTCTTAAGCTAACCAGCTATCTTCTTCCACTCCACTCTCTCCCTTTGGGTGTGGTACCTCGGATAAGGGAAATTGTCCTCCCCCATTATTTTGTTCTCCCTCTTTCGTTAGGGTAGTTATTATCAACCTATTTATAAGGGTTCTAATGCATGGTATACAACAACATCCACATACCACCAGTATTGCTGACATAACTCCAATAGACAGGATAATGCTCACCATCATAACCTTATATTTTCCGAACCAGTTCCCCAATATGTCATCTAACATATCTTCCACCCCACTGTTTTCTACTAATTCGGCACTGAGGGCAGTCAATCCTTCTAGTGCTTTTGTCACTGTACCATCTGGGGAAGTATTGTTTGGAATAAATGTACAACATGCTGATCCAAACATCTTACATAGTCCTCCTTTTTAGGCTACGAGCATATCTATTGCTATCCTATTTTGCCATGTCATGATGCTGATTTTATCTAATTGTTCACTCAGTCTTTCCACAGCATCTCGGGTATAATTAACGAATCTTTGCTGGTTGTAATAGATGTAATTAATCCAATCTACATTTTTGTTGATCATGGGCCATACAAAAATTGATTCAAATCCTGCACCTATTTGGCACCGAGCTTTAAATTCTTTCGGAACTCCTCTGGGGACCCTACCCATTTTGAGAACGATCTACCATCACAAATATGTACCTGTAGCCCCTAACCCTATTCTCTGCTCCCATTTCAGTAAAATCAATGCATATTTATTTGAATGGGGCCTTAGGTACAGGTACAGGCCTCAGGTAAGTCTTTTTGTCATTAAAAGCATTGCAGGTGTCACAATCAGTAATGTAGTTTTCTACCATTTCTTTAAATTAGGGGTGCCACCACATTATTTCTACTTCTCTCAGGGTTCTTTGCTTGCCTACGTGGGTTGACCCATGAGCCTGTTTGATTAGTAGATTTCCTAACTTTGCTGGCACCACTAGTCGCCCATCATGTGACCTCCAGAGACCATCTTACCTTTTTTATTTATTTATTTTTTTTTGCACCCTTTTGCAGCCACTGATTCTGCTCATAAGGCCCTGCTTCATGTTGCATTTGTTTTATGTGTTCTATTGTTAACTCTGATCTCATTTCTAACTGCAAACACCATTTGACCTTTGTATCCGCCTGCTTCTTTGGCAGCTTTGTCTGCTGCAGCATTCCCTATTGCTACTGGGGTGTTACTGTTTTGGTGACCTCTACATTTCATTACAGCTACCTCTTTTGGCATAAGTACGGCTCTTAGTAGTGATTTTAACTGTTCTGCATGCTTCACAGGGGTCTTTTGTGTGGTTATGAATCCTCTCCTCATCCATTGTGGCCCATCAACATGTACTGCTCCGAAGGCATAGGCAGAGTCGGTGTAGACATTTACTCTTTTGCCCTCACTCATTTCAAGTGCTTTGGTGAGTGCGGTGATTTCAGCCAGCGGAGCTGAGGCCGGTTGTGGGATAATCTGAGCGCCCACTATGGTGATATTTCTCCCTTCTTGTTTAACCACTGCATAGGAAGCCACATTCCCATGGTTTCCCTTATAACAACATCCGTCGCTGTAAAGGGTTAAGTCTGGTTCCTCCAGGGGTTCTGTGTGTAGTTCCATTCTTATCTTCAGATCTTTTGCTGCCCTGAATTCACAGTCATGTGGCTCTTGTCCTTCAGAGTTCATCCCTGTTGTCATGTTTACCCCTGTAGCGGTGTAGGTAATATGAGGTTGCTTCAACATTTCAGTGATCTTTAATTTTCTTACTGTTGAAAATGTGAAGGCTGCTGAGTTTAGGTATGCCACTACTCCATGCAAAGTGTTCACTATGAGTGGATGGCACATAACGATGTGGGCCATTTTTTCAATTGCTTTGCAGAGTGCTGCTAAATGTCTTGTGCATCCCACCTGGCCTTTTTCCACATTGTCCAGCTTTGAGCTATGGTACATAAGTACTCTCCTTTCTCCCTCCTTTTTCTGAAACAGAACAGCATTCACCACCCCTCCTGTTTCAGAAACATCCAGGAAGAAAGGGTTCTTATAATCTGATATACTGAGATGTGCCGCTTGTGCCAATGCCTGTTTTGTGTGGGTGAATGCCTCGTCAGCTTCTGCTGTCCATAAAAGGGTAGCAGCAAGGTTCCTGTGTCATACCTCGGCCATCCCTCAGGGGTTGTGTTAATTCCACATAGTTTGGTACATAGTTTCTGCTGTATCCAGTAAGTCCTAAAAAACCCAACATTTGTTGAACTGTCTTGGGTTTACCATGTGAGAGTATGTTGGTTCTTTGCACTGCAGTGAGGGTTAGAGTGTTTGCAGAAATTAGCCTTCCAAGGAAAGTAACTGTTCTTCGTGCCACTTGTGTTTTTTCCTTTTTAACTTTGTATCAAATATCTGTAAGTAAAAGGAGGAGTTCACAGGTCGCTTTTAAGCAATCATCCGCCGAGGGAGCAGCAAGCAGTAAGTCATCTACATATTGTATAAGTATGCACCCTTCTGGTAGTTGTAATCTCTCCAGCTCTTTCTTGAGCATCTGGTTGAATATTCCGGGGCTATCTTTATACCCTTGTGGCAGTCGGTTGTAAGTGTATTGGATTCTGTTATAGGTAAATGCAAAAATATCTTGTATAGATGGGTGCAGGGGCAGGCAGAAATATGCATTTGCCAAATCAATCACGGTGAAATATTTATGCCCAGGGTTAATGTTCTGTAGTGCTATGTATGAGTCTGGCACTGGCACCTTCTCAGTCACGGTATCAACATTTATTGCCCTTAGGTCATGTACCATGCGCCATCCTTTGTTTTCAGCTTTTGGTACAGGGAGGATAGGTGTGTTCCACGGCGAGCGTGTAGTCCTTAACACCCCTGCTTTCAGAAGTCCTTCAATGGTTTCAGATATTCCCTCTATTTGATCATGTTTAAGGCGGTATTGTGGCCTCCAGCAGGGTACAGCTCCTTTTTTCAGTATTACAGTAACAGGTTTGGAGGTTACACAGCCCACATCGTATGGACCGGTTGTCCACAGGTGGTGAGGCACACACTTGAGCAATTCTTCTGTGTTAGGGTAATTAGTTTGTTCCCTGCCATGGTCCCTGTTCAGGTCCACACTCTCCAGGTGGCCTATGCATGTACTGGCGTGAATGATTTTCCACATGGTTCTGTCTTGTGAAATTTGTAATGTAGGTGACGCAGTTTGTTGCCACTGTATTCCCAGAGCTTTTTTAATCATTGGCCCCAATGTTCGTGCTTCATGTTCTACTGTCACGGCCAGTATGATGTGTGGTTCCGCCTCCTCCCCCAGCATGTACCACTGCACTTTGTGTTCTTGTTTCTCCTCTTCACATGCCTCTTCGTATTGCTCATCGGGAGCTCTAAGGTAGTTTTACGTGCAATGCAAGGGATCTATAGGAGGGCCATAGTCATTTAGTGACTGCAGCCATTTTTTCCATGATAAAAACACTTGTTGCACTTTTGCACTATTCACTTCTGGGAACAGTAACCGTGACCAAAACACTCTAGTGCTCTCACATTGATTTCTTGGTGTCATATTTGTTCCCATATACATTATTCGCTGTCCCTCCTTTCTCACTACCTCTGGCTGTCCTGGGAGTGTTAAAATAAGTCCTTCAGGGGAGCATATTATTCTAGCTCCTATTTTTATTAGTAAATCTCTTCCCATCAAGTTCACAGGGCATTTGGGTGCATATAAAAATGAATGTGTCAGATTCTGGTTGCCAATATTCATTCCCAATGGTTTTGTATATTTTTGCTCTTCAATTTTCCCAGAGAATCCTACAGTTTTTAGTCTTTTGCTGGAGAGGTGGGGAATTTTCCCTCTCAAATCTGTAATGCATGATGCCATTGCCCCTGTGTCTGCCATAAGTTGCATTATCTCCCCCTCTCTTTCACAGGTGACCATTGGTTCTTGTTCTGCTGGTATTGCTGCACCTGTGTTTAAATTCTCTGGGCCTCCTCATTGTTCCTGGGCTGTCCCAGGGCTTTGCCTCCACTCTTCCACAATCATTTGATGAGTATGTGAAGGGTTGTGTTCCTGTGGTGGGTAAGCATAACCGTTTAAGGTTAGCGCTCCTCCTCTTCCTCTTCCCCTAAAGCCACCTCTTTGATGTCTATTGAACTGCTGTTTTTCCCAGGCATTCTCTGGACCAATGTCCAGAGTCTCCACAATTAAAACAGCCATCTTGCATTATATTCCCTCTTCTTGTTCTGTATTGCCCTCTATAGACATTGTGTAGGTTGCTGGGAATTATTGGTTGGGGAAGGTAAGGGGGCCTGCTTCCAGCAAGCGGCCCTTGCCATGTTTGCCATTCATCCTGTTGTTGCGGTATAGGGGGTGAAGTTTGTATTTGGGCACCTAGTCCTTGGTTATAGCTCTGGGGCGTGTTCATTGCCATTTAGCGTTTCTCTTTTTTATTCTTATTTGCTTCGGTATCCTTTTCTGCGACTTGCAACTTCAGTAACCTTTTGGTAAGGGTTTTTAGTTCTTCGCCTCCTTCATTTTGTGTCTGACGGTGTTTGTTGTCATAATGTGTCAGATGCGCCTGCCATACTTTCTCATCCATTTCATTCAGCCCCACTATATCTTCTGTCAGTTCTTTGGTGGCTTTCATCATTTCCTGGGTGTTTTTAGATAGTTCCCTCACACTCGTTAGTAAGTTTTCTATATTCTCCTCTGTTTCATTCGCTGTTACTTCCACAAGTCCTCCTTTTATTTCGAATATTGGTGCTTGTATGCTGTTAGCTGCTTGATTAAACTCATAAACTGGGGGTGCAGAGGGTAAACAGGGATAGAGGGTTGTGCTTGTAACTATCTCTTTCTCACTTTGTTGTTTCTTTTGAATGTATTCGTTGTTTTTCTCAGGGGTTGAAACTGGTGCTGGTGTCACTGTTTTCATATTTGCCAGGATATTATTCGCTTTTGCCATCCTCTTCTCAGCCTTTTCTAATTTTTTCTTTGTTCTTCCCACTTTCCTTTGACCACCCTGTTCCCATAAGGTTTTAGCTTTGGTGAGTTCTGCTCTTTCAAATTGTATAATTTTCACTCGCATTTCCCCACTGGGTGCATCTTCAGAGTCTTTGGGTAAGAGCTCTTTTAGTTGCCAGTCACTCATGATTTTAAGCATTTTTATTTATTTTTTTCCTGTTCTTGGGGTCTGTCATTGTTGCTATTCTATCCAGTGTTTTGTCTTTTACTTCAGCCATGGTAAGTTGTTTAGCACTGTCGTTCTCATTCACCTTCTCCGCCATTTTTTATTTTATTTTTTTGGCTGCTTATTGTGTTTTTTTTTTTGGTTACTCTGGGGGCTCAGTATTTTAATTTAGCCGGGGAACTTTCTTTTTCTCTTAATTTAATTTATAAAAAATTTTTTTTTTGCATCAGTTGTGACAAAATCTTGCTATTTAGGGTCCCTTCCTCAGACAATATGGGAGTTACCAGAGGGTAACTTGTATCTGGTGTCCCCAAATTCACACTATTTGAGTGATCTGTATATTCCCTCCCCGTCAAACAGTAGATTCCAAGCGTGTGTTTGTTTCAATTTAAATCCCTCTTTAAGCAGCCAAGCTTCTACTCACAAGTGAGCGGACAGTCATAAATTGGGATTATTTACCTCAACCACAATCTTCTGTTAGAATCCTTTATAATTCCTCCCACATTTCCCTTCACTACTTGTGGCCGGTCAGTTTGTATGGAGTACACCCGAGCAACTGACTCAATCTGTCGCAACCCTTGAGTTTGTTTACACCGTTAGGTTACCGCTCTAGGGATTTATTGTGACAGAGACACCCCAAGTTTAAAACACACTGCTTAGTGAGCATTCCACTCACTCTTTAACCACAAACAACACAATGTCCCTACCAATTTCATCTATTTTATTACTAAGTGTGTTCAAGGAGACGGAAACTCAGCGTCCCGGGACTAAGTGGGACCAGTGTCTGACGAGTGCCACTTAGTCCCGGGACGCTGATTACTCCGGTCCTGGTTCCACTGTTCCAAACAGGCCTCCCAGGTCTTTGTCTCCATGAACCACTCTGCCCTTAAGGCAGGCCTCCCAGGTCTTATAATTACACTATTACTTTTATTGTAGTAAAAACTGGCCTCCCAGAGGTCTTCTAAGACATATCACACAACACTTTGCATTCATACAAATTGGTTCTAACCATTCTGATCCTTAGAGCAGGCCTCCCAGAGGTCTTATTTCCCTATTAATTTATTCCAGTAAAACTGGGCCTCTCAGAGGTCTTCAAAAACATATCACACAACACATAGCATTCATACAAATAATTTCATGTACTTATTCCTTCATATGTAACAATTTGCATTCTTATAGATATAACGTAACGATCATTCATTTACTGTATTCTCAATAAAAATGTTACTTACAGGGGCGGCATTGGTTGACACTCACACCTAAATAAAATACTATCTAAACTATGCAGATTTTGATTTAACAGGCTCTGGTCACCTTCCGCATCACGTCGGGGTCACCAAATTCTGTCGTGTTCTTTTTTGAGGAGACGAAGTCAAGTTTTCAAAGTAAAATTTTTATTTATTAACAAGAAAGAATAAGTACAAAAATTATTCAGCCAGCTGGGGATCTAGTCTGCTTCACTCGTAAGCTCTGCTCAAAAAGACCCCGTTCCCTTTACAAAAAGCTTCACTACGATGTTGCGCTGCTAAGCGCTACGGGGAACAGCTTTAGCTGTGAGCCGAGCTGAATAATGTGTGGAACACGTCAATGAACATTGACCGGAATTTATAGCCTCGGCTGATGCAATCATTAGATGCACCTGAGGCCAGGCTATAAATGGATACGTCACCAGGTGTCATCAGAAACTCTTTTTTTCAGAGCGATTCTGTTTCTGTGTGTTTCACACACCCTGTCAAAACTTTCTTTCCTCTGTTAGGAGATAGAATCAGTTAGGCAGTGTGCAGTGAACGTTGTTCTATTTTTCTGGGACATCGTCTTAGCTCATCTGTTTCTCTGGGGTTGAGGCTCAACGCCAAGAAAAGCATCCTCTCTCCCAATCAGAACACTGACTATCGGGGCATCGTATGGAGTTCAATCACAATGCGGGCACAATTGTCTCCCGCTAGTATTGAGTCCATTCAGATCACCCTGAGCAAAGTCAGGCTAGGTCAAGGTTGCACTGTTGTCAGTATCAACGATTTCCGGGTCTCAGGGCGAACGCGTCCATGGTGATCCCTCTGGACCTTCTGCTCATGAGACCGTTTTTGTTGTGGCCAAAAGCCAGGGGATTTCTTCCAAGGGCCAAAACCCCTAGGCTAAATAGGGTTACGGGCCTCAGGCTTCGTTCCCTTTCTGTGTGGTTCAGACCCCGGTTTTCTGCCTTGGGTCCCACTCTAGGTGCGTCTTGTTGTCGCAGGCTGCTAACGACAGACGCCTCCCTGATGGGCGGGGTAGCGGCCTTAAGTGGTGGTCCAGCTTAAGCGGATAGGAGGGTCGTCAGCTCGGTTGTCACAGTCACTGTCTCGGGTTGATGGCTGTATTTCTGGCCCTGAAATACCTCCTCCTGAGGCTGCCATGTCTTGGTGCGGGTGGACAATACAGCGGTAGCCTCTTACATAAATCATCAAGGAGACCCACGTTCTTGTCAGCTGTATATCTGACACGTTGGGTTCTCCTTAGGGCCCAGGGCAAGCTCCTGTCACACAGGTCAGTTATATCCCTGGATGCCCGTATATGGGAGCAGATTTACAGTCCAGACAGAAAACACCAACGGGGGAGTTAAGAACTCCACCCTCAGGTAGTAGTTGCCCAGAGTTCGCCAGCAAGGGTTTTTGCCTCTTACTGATAGCACCGCGCTGGCCGAACAGGGCTTGGTTCTCAGAGCTAATCTCTTCCCTCGACGGCTCGCCTTGGGCGATTCCAAAGAGGAAGGATCTTCTATCTCAGGCACAGGGCAATATTTCATCCCTGCCCCAAATTGTGGAATCTTTCATGTTTGGCCCCTAAGGGTACCAACTGAAGGACACAGGGCTCTCTCCTGAGGTTATCGAGACCTTTTTAAATGCCAGGCTTTGGGTGAGATCTTAGGGCAGAAGAGGACCTCTTCGCTTCTATGAATAGCGCAATGTCTCCTCTACTTCTCCCTGAAATCACCCAGCCCCCTTGGGTCTGGACGTTAAGACACATACATGACCCAGACTGGGTCTGTATGCATTTCTTTCCCCGGTTTCTCTGCTCCCGAGAGTCTTGGCGATGTTCACCAGCAAGGGTCTTGCCTCCTATTAATGGCGCTGCGCTGGCCGAACAGGATATGTTTCTCGGAGCTAATTCCTCTCCTTGACGGCTCGCCTTGGGCGATTCCGAACAGGGAGGACATTCTCATCCTTGGCCCGAATTGTGAAACCTTTCATTCTGGCCCCTAAGGGTACCAAATGGGGTTCACGGGGTTTTCTCTTGGGGTTATCGAGACCATTTCAAGTGCTAGGGCTCCCTCCACTTGGAACTGATCTGGGTAGATTTTACAGGGCAGAAGAGGACCTCTTCGCCTCTGTTGATAGCGCAATGTCTCCTCTACTTCTCCCCGAGTCGCCCAGCCCCCCCCTCCCCCTGGGGAGGGGCTGAACGTAGTAATGCAAATCTGCCTGCATGCGTTTCCTTCTACTAAAGTTCTTATTACAGAACCAGCTAACTGCCAGTTTCCTTCAGTTCTGGATTTTCTGTAGAAAGAACTGTCAGCGGGCACTTGCCTCGCCACTGCCAGGTTCTATGTGGCCACTGCGGTTTGCCACGGCTTGGTGGGCGGGGTGCCCTCAAAAAGGCATCCTCATTATTGCCCGGGCCTACGAGGTGCGCGGTCAAGCTTCGCCAGTAGGTTTCAGGGCGCACTGTACCAGAGGGCTCTCCTCCTCTAAAACCTTGGCTAGAGGTCTCCCTCTGCAGCAAGTTTGTGATGCGGCAGGTTGTCCTCTCCGCACACATTCATTAGATTTTTATAGTTTGGATGTTCTGCACTCCGGGCTCTTATGCCCTTGAGTCGACATCTCAGCCCATAAGTTTTTGATATGGCAGGTTGTCCTCTCCGCACATATTCATTGGACTTTTTTAGTTTGGATGTTCTGCACTCCGGGCTCTTATGCCCTTGAGTCGACATCTCAGCTCATACCTGAACAAGTTTGTGATGCGGCAGGCTGGTCCTCTCCGCTCACATTCATCAGTTTTTATGATAAGTTTGTAGTGCGATAGGATTCTCTTCGCACACATTCATCGAACTTTATGGGTTAGATGCTTTGCTACTCCGGGCTCTTATGCCTTTGAGTCGACATCTCAGTTCATGCCTGAACAAGTTTGTGATGCGGCAGGCTGGTCCTCTCTGCACACATTCATCAAAATTGAACGATTTAGATGTTTATGCTACTCCGGGCTCTTTTGCCCTTGAGTCGACATCTCAAGCTCATGTCTGAGACCTCTCGCGTTTCTGTGAGTACACTGCACAACCGTAGGGGTCCGGACAGCCCCAAGTGCGGTGGCGTGGGTATTGCATTCCCCGTAGCGCTTAGCAGCGCAACATCATAGTGAAGCTTTTTGTAAAGGGAACGTCTCGGGTTACATGTGTAACCCTTGTTCCCTGAAAAAAGCGGAACGAGATGTTGCGCTGCTTTGCCGCACTGGGACGTCCCAGGACTGCTCTTCAAAAAGAAGTATCTGATGACACCTGGTGACGTATCCATTTATAGCCTGGCCTCAGGTGCATCTAATGATTGCATCAGCCGAGGCTATAAATTCCGGTCAATGTTCATTGACGTGTTCCACACATTATTCAGCTCGGCTCACAGCTAAAGCTGTTCCCCGTAGCATCTCGTTCCGCTTTTTTCAGGGAACAAGGGTTACACATGTAACCCGAGACGTTTCTCCAGTGTTCCCTTCTTATCTACATTTCTGACCCAGGATGTATTCCTTTTTTCTCAGGTTTTTACTCTTTTGATTGACTTATTTTTGCCGCCGGGGCATCTCCAATATTCTAAGAGATAAGTTTCAATCATTCCGTTGGTTCGTTTTTGCAGCGGATTACTGGTTTTGCCTCCTATTGGTTCTCTCTTATCAGATCCTTGCTTAAAGAGTTTACAACGTGTAAACTGTTTCTAGGCTCCCCTGTTTAAAGAATTTCCAATGTAGAGACTGTTTCCAGGTTCCCCTGCCTAAAGAATTTCCTGTGTCAGAAATGCAGCTGCAGTTTATCACATCTTCACATTCACTTATCCTTTTAGCGTTTTTGGTTTTAACATATTTTTTCTAGTTAGTTACACACATCATTCATCATTTGTTAGCAGGAATACATTGTTTAAAATTTGTCACACACATATATACTGATTAAGACTGTAACACATCCAAGTGGGCCTGCACTTCTGTAATTTACTCTACAGCATACAGGTGTCCTGAAAACATATACTGCTACCTATCAGGATGGGCTACCAATGATATATTCACATTAGGGTTTGGGTTAGGGCTTAGTACATCCTCATGCCTGTTTCACATCGCAAGCTTGAGAGAGACGTGAGCATAGCATCAGCTTAACTACAGCGTAACTGCAGCTGCAGACTTGACAGGGCTTTCACTCTGGAAGCATTTCTATAGTGTCACAGCAGTGGCTCTCTACAGAAAAATACTATGATTTCTATGTTACTAAGTTGAGTATTTATTTGAATAAAGACCATAACTTTAAAATGGTTATCAGGAGTGGGTCATTGAGAAGTATTAAAAAAACTGTTCAGCTAACTCACTCTCTATCTTCAAAAAACGGCTAAAAACACATCTTTTCCAAAAGCACTTAACCAGTCACTTTAAAAAAAAAAAAAATTTAATAAAATTATTTACATTTCTTGTTGCACTTAAATCTGTTTTGTATACTATTCTGATGATAATTAAACTTTGTAATGGGGTACTTTTGGTACCACTGTCTCCTTAAGATGATTCGCTTATGTTTTCCTCTTTTGTAAGTCACTTTGGATAAAAGCGTCTGCCAAATGAATAAATGTAAATGTAAATATAAATTATGCTGATAATTCACAGGTCACCGTCATTGTTATTGCATCTGCTCTATTTCTGGGGTGGCTGTGGCTCAGGTGGTAGTGCGGGTTGGCCACTAATCACAGGGTTGGCAGTTCGATTCCTGGCCCACATGACTCCACATGCCGATGTGTCCTTGGGCAAGACACTGAACCCCAAGTTGCTCCCAATGGCAGGCTAGCATCTTGCATGGCAGCACTGCCATCATTGGTGTGTGAGTGTGTGTGTGTGAATGGGTGAATGAGTCACAGTATAAAGCTCTTTGAAAACCGCTAAGGTTAAAAAAGTGCAATATATGTGCAGAACATTTACCATTTACCATTAGACACAACTGACCCGCAGCAGATGTTGGTTGATAGTAACTTTAATATGAAGAAATTTCATAAACTTTTAATTTCCAAAATGCTGTCGCTGTGACAGATATATGGTCAAATATGATCTAACAATGATCTTACCTGATCAAGACTACCATGTACGATATAGCAGGAGGAACAGATCCCATCTCCACCACTGCAGCACATGGACTACAATTTGTGAAATGGTAAATTACTAAAAATAATGTCATACTGCTAAAATGATGTATTTGCGTTTATTTTGAATGCAGTAAATAATATTGTCCAATGGAAATGGCTGTTATGAAGAATTCATATGTAATATGATCATACAAATAAAGAAAAGAAAAACATATGCACAGAATCAACATTTAACCCCCACTAGCACCAATCCTCAAACCCACCCTGACTCTCAACAAACACCCCTGTGGTCACACATGAGCACACACACCCACACACACACACCAATAATAATCACACACATAATAACTACACCTCTCTCTCCATTGTCCCACCCTGAGAGCCCTCCAAGTATGCCAAATATTTGCCCCATTTCCCAACAAACAAATCCAAATTCCCCAGTCTTCTAGATGACCCTTCTTCAAAAGCCGTCACCCTCCCCATCTCCAAGCACCACTCCTGTAATGGCGGCACTCCCGCTAACATCCATCCCCTTAAAACAACTTGTCTGGTGTGGCAGTGCAGAAAATCTTTGCCACAAACAGCGGTTCCGTTTAACTTTCACTTTCCATTGCTGTGAATGGGTGGAGTGATTCATTTAATGGTGGAGGGAAAAATGTATAAGGAAGTGTGACGCACCTGGAAGAGGTGGTTATCAGTTGATTTGGATGCAAGGTTTGTGTTGTAGAAATTTTGATACTCATTGATCAGTAATAGTCATTACAGGGGAATGCCTCTGTGTCTGAGGGATGCAGAGGGGGAGGATCTGCTTCTGTCAGAAAACCTTGGGATAAAAGAGTATAAAATACAAGTCAGCCCTCCGTTTCTGGGTCCCACTCACGGCACAGATTAACTCCTGTGTAATGACCGGGTCCTTCTTGCAAGAATAAATAATTTTAAAAGACTGTTTGAGTCAGAGTGTCTCTTACGCAGTGATATGGTTGGTTTCTCATTTTTTGCCACAACAGTTTGCCAGTAGAGTGAGGCTGAGTGTTTGTGGAAAGATGGCAGCTTGTCAGTCGGATTCCTGTGTGTGATGTCAGGTGCAGCGCGAGGTTCGACTCAAGCGTTGCACTTCCAGATCGACTGTTTTTTTTAGGAGAGCTGCCCTGAAGACAAGGCTGCTTATCCACATATCTTGATGTCTGACGACGACCCTCTACACTCTCTTTAGCTGCCAAGTTTTCTTAAAGCTTGTTTTGCTTCCATATTGCCTTGATTGTGTGCTTCCTTCTGAATATTAGCTAGAAGTAATCCCATTTCTCTTTTGGCTTTGGAAATATAGGAAATTATATATACTAAACATCAACAACAAATTGTATGTCTAGGTTTGAATTCCAACATCTTAAAAGATCTATATTATACTGATTGACCCATGCATCACATGGCTTTCTTTTTAAAACAACACTTGTTTTCTTTGTCATTTTCTTATAAGCTTCAAATATCTCTTGATTTATACCAATAGATGCAAACAAAGAATCAAGAGTCAAATACAGTATCCCTATTCAGCAAAGTTTCTCTTACTCATTTCATTATAACTTCAGCTAAGTCTTTTGATATTTGTTGACAGTCATTTGACTTCCTGCATTTTCTTTGTGTTGTACTTTCATGTTTTTTTGTAGCGGACCCCATCCAAATGATGGCCAAAACTTTACTGATTAATTTTTTTAAGTTTATTGTACATCACACAAAAGATGAAGCATCCGTTTTAACTCTATAAAATCACCGTAAGAGCTGAATAAACAAAGTACAGAAAAAATGTGCATTAAAGTCGTATCCATTAACTCTCTCTCTCCATTGCATTATTATCAATATACACAGCAAATTACACAAAATACTCATTCCAACTAACAGTAATCAAATAAACAGACCTTATGCCTTTTTAGAGGGGTTGCTTAAGGAATTAGTAAACTTTATATCCGTGATCTTAGATGAACCGCACTAATGTGCTTGTTCTCCCATACATTACTGCCTTAACCAGTATTGTTCCAGAGACTGTAAGACCCGTCAAAATAAGAGTCCCTCCTTAGCAACAGAGGTAGTGCAAACTTAATACCTATTTAAACATACAAACATATAAAAAATTTTTACAAAAACAAATGATAAATTAATTAAAATGATGTCTGTTACATTTGTCATCATCAGCATCTTTCTATTCCTTATCACTGTGGCTACTTCTTGTAATAAAAGTATTTTTGCTTGGTGGCTGTGGAAAGTTAAATCTACACACAGTGCCTTTCTTTTGACATGTTTTTGAATGTATTTTGCTGTGTTGTTGAACACTGCTCACAATTTCATGCATTTCCTTATCCTATTCAGATGGCATTTCACAAGTTATGTACTGATCAACAAATGCTACAACTTTATCATCATCATCTCTGTCAACTTGAGGTGCATTTTCAACCCAAAAAAAGACAATGTGTATGATGTAATCCACGTTGTTGAAATTTTAGTCTGTAGAAAAATCGACAATTCTTCCTATTGGGCAAGCTGGTGACATAATTACATCTTTCAGAAAGCAATGGAATCGATGATCAAACATTCTGGCAGCAGTTACTGGATTGCGTTTAAGCATTCCACATCGATCAGTCCAGTCCAGTTCATCAGCAGGCGTTTCACATCGCTCTTGTTTCAGGATAGATTGCATAAGCTCTGTCCAATGCAAATCTGCTGATGAAAATGAACAAATGTGCCAATATAGCGGCTACATACACCTTCAAGGTGGAGGGGGACAGCCGTCCCTCCAACTTTTCCTGCAGAAAGGATAGCACTGATCCAACTGCGCATCTCTGGGGGTCTTCAGCACGGGAGCAAACAGACGCCACTTCAGGCCGTAAAGGCGCCTCGTTGAGGGGGCTCTCGCCTGAGTGATCGTGTCTACCACCGCAGACGGGCGAGTTGTGACAAGTGGCGAGAGCGTAGACCGCCTTGGCCGTCCGGAGCAACACATGCATGCCCCGGATCAATGGCAAAAGCCTCTTCAGCGCTGCATACGGTGCCCCAGCCCCGTTGGGAGGCATCTGTCGTGACCACGACATGCCTGGAGACCTGGCCTAGGGGAACTCCTGCACGTAAGAACGCTAGGTCTGACCAGGGGCTGAGAGAGCGGCAACACGTCTGCGTGACGAGGACGCAGTGTGTGCCGTGGCGCCATGCTCGTCTCTCGACTCGGGTCTGCAGCCAGTGCTGGAGTGGTCTCATATGCATCAACCCAAGCGGTGTAACCATGGCTGAGGATTCCATATGCCCCAGGAGCCTCTCAAAGGGTTTCAGTGGGACCAACGTGTTCCGTCTGAATGTATGCAGACAGCTCAGCAGTGACTGTGCACGCTCGCTGGTGAGACGCGCCAACATTGAGACCGAGTCCAACTCCATACCGAGAAAAGAGATGCTCTGAACTGGGACGAGCTTGCTCTTTTCCCAGTTGACCCGAAGCCCCAAGCGGCTGAGGTGCCTGAGCACCAGGTCCCTGTGAGCACACAACATGTCTCGCGAGTGAGCTAAGATTAGCCAGTCGTCGAGATAGTTGAGGATGCGGACGCCCGCTTCCCTCAGTGGGGCAAGGGCTGCCTCTGCAACCTTCGTGAATGCGTGAGGGGACAGGCCGAAGGGGAGGACTTTATACTGATATGCCTGACCCTCGAAGGCAAACCGGAGAAAGTGTCTGTGTCGAGGAAGGATCGAGACATGAAAGTACGCGTCCTTCAGGTCTACCGCCGCGAACCAATCCAGATGCCGGACGCTTGCTAGAATGCTTCTCTGCGTAAGCATCTTGAACTGGAGTCTGTGCAGAGCCCAGTTCAGAACTCGCAGTTCGAGGATTGGCCACAACCCGCAGCCTTTTTTGGGTACGATGAAGTAGGGGCTGTAAAACCCCTTCTTCATCTCGGCTGGAGGGAAAGGCTCTATCGCGCTCTATCTTCTGTAGGAGGGAGGCGATTTCCGCCCACAAGGCAGCGGCATTCTCGCCTCTCACCGTGGTGGGTAGGACGCCGTTGAACCTGGGCGGGCGCCTGGAAAACTGAATTGCATAGCCGAGTCGGACGGTCCTGATCAAGAAACGCGACGGGTTGGGGAGCTCGAGCCACGCCCCCAAGCTCCAAGCGAGAGGGACCAAGGGGACTATAGCGTCGGACGTACCGGCAGGTGGGGCGGAGCCCGGGGTGCTGAGTCTAGGGACATCGAAGCACTTACCTGTCTCCTTGTGACCGCTCCCGGAACCAAGGATCCAATGAACTTGCGAGGTTTAGTCAAGAGCTCTTTTTAAAAGAATAATATCCCCCCAAAAAAGAAAATGTAGACATTACTTTGTGTTGTTCAAACTCCCTATGCCTTTCCTTTTGCTTCAGAACCAAAACAGACAATTTTTTTAAATGTTCTGCTGATTTTTATCCTTACAGTGTCAATTCTCAAGCATGTTCCCTGATAAAAGCGGAACGAGATGCTGTGCTGAAAAGCACTTTGGGAACAACTTTAGGTGCGACCAGCTGTGAATATGTGTGCAACACGTCAATGAACATTGACCGGAATTTATAGCCTCTGCCGGTGTAATCATTGGATGCACCTGTGGCAGGGCTATAAATAGATGCATCACAGGTGCATCGTCAGGTATTTTGTCAGTCCTGGGGCATCCCAGTGCGGCAATGAAAAGTGCTTTGGGAACGAGAATACCCACGCCACCGCACTGTGGCTGTCCGGACCCCCTACGGTTGTGTTGTGTAGTGTGCTCACAAGAGTGTGAGAGGTCTCAGACATGAGCTTAAGATGTTGATTAAAGGATATAAGAGCCTGGAGTGGCATGAACATCCAAACTATAAAATCTGATGAATGTGTGCAGAGAGGACCAGCCTGCCGCATCACAAACATGCTGCAGAGGGACACCCCTAGCCAAGGCTTTAGAGGAGGCGACCCCTTTGGTAGAGTGAGCCTTGACCGCACGCCTCATAGTCCAGGGCAATAGTATCCCTCAACCAATGCGACATAGTCTGCTTGTTGGTGTAAGGTCGATAAAGGTCTTAGTCAGGGTGAGGGTGCAAAATTGCTTTAGCCATTCCTGGGGCAAAATCTAAGCAGGCTGGCAAGACAGACAGAGCCTGTAGATCCCCAATTCCTTTTAGAGAGGTTATTGCCATAAGAAAAATCATCCTGAGAGTCAGAAGTTTATCAGAAGCTGACTCTAGAGGTTTGAAGGGGGTCTCAACCAGACCCTCAAGGACTATTGCTAAGTTCCATGAAGGGGTCCTAGTCCTAGCAGGAGGCCTCAGTCTCATAGCTCCACGAATGAAGCGAGAGAGCAGAGGATGTCCCCCCAACGGCACCCCGTCAATCAAGGCATGGCAAGCTGAAATGGTGGCCACATAGACCCTGAGAGTGGTGGGGCATGTGCCTGCTGACAATTGTTCCTGCAGAAAGTCCAGAACTGAAACAATCTGGCAGTTAACTGGATCTGCATTATGTGCACTGCACCATTCAAAGACACCCCATTTATTGGCTTAACTTCTGGTAGAGGGATCCCTAGCTCTTAGAATGGTCTCGATAAGGTGAAAACCCATGTCCCTTAGTTGGTACCCTTCAGGGGCCAAACATGAAGGTTCCACAGATCGAGCCGGGGATGAAATATTGTCCCCTGCGCCTGAGACAGAGGGTCCCTCCTGTCCAGAATCACCCAAGGCGAGCCGTCAAGGAGAGATTTTATCTCTGAGAACCATACCCTGTTCGGCCAGTGCGGCGCTATCATTAAGAGGCAGGGGGGCTGGGTGACTCAGCGAGAAGTAGAGGGGACATTGCGGTGTCTGTTGGGAGGTGAAGAGGTCCACTTCTGCTCTTGTAAAATCTCAACCAGATTTGTTCCACTACCTCGGGGTGGAGTTTCCACTCCCCCTTCAGTATTTTCTGTCTGGACAATAAATCTGCTCCCATTCAGGCATCCAGGGACATGGTAGCCTCTGGAGGAAGTATTTCAGGGCCAGAAATACAGCCATCAACTCGAGACAGTTAATGTGACAATCGAGCTGACAACCCTCCCATTCCCCTTGAGCTGGATGACCATTTAAGGCTGCTACCCAGCCCGTCAGGGAGGCGTCTGTTGTTAGCAACCTGCGACGGCAAGACGCACCTAGAGTGGGGCCCAAAGTGAGGAACCGGGGTCTGAACCACATAGAAATGGTACGTAGCACGGGGCGCGTAACCCTTATCAGCCATGGGGATTGGCCCCTGGATGAAATCCCCTGGCTTTGAGCCACAACTGAAATGGTCTCATGTGCAAAAAGGCCCAAAGGGATCACCAAGGACGCAGTTGCCATGAGACCTAGTAGTCATTGATACTGACGAACAGTGCCACCTTGACCTAGCCTGACTTTGCTCAGGGTGTTCTGAATGGACTCGATTCAAGCGGGAGACAATTGTGCCCGCATTGTGATCGAATTCCATACGATCCCCAGATAGGTAATTTTCTGAGTGGGAGAGAGGATGCTTTTCTTGGCGTTGAGCCTCAACCCCAGAGAAACCAGATGAGCTAAGACAATATCCCTGTGCTGTAATGCCAGTTCTTGTGACTGCTAGTATCAACCAGTCGTCTAAGTAATTCAGAATGCGGATGCTCCAGAATCGCAAAGGAGCCAGTGATGCGTCCATGCATTCCATGAATGTGCGGGGTGATAACGCTAGGCCGAATGGAAGAACCCGTTATTGGAAAGTTTCGCTCCCGAAAGTGAAACTCAGGAACTTCCTGTGTTGTGGCAGACTTTCTAAATGAAAGTATGTGTCCATGAGATCGATCGTGACCAACCAATCATGATGTTGGATTTGTGACACGACCATCTTGATAGTTAGCATCTTGAACTTGAACGCCCTCAGAGCGATTCAAGCCTCAAAGGTCAAAGATCGCAACCCCCCACCCTGTAAAAACCTAACTCTTTCTCTGGAAGGGGAACACATTCTGTGGCCCCTTTGACCAAGAGATTTTGCAGTTCTTTCCACAGTAGACATGCCTGCTCCGGTTTTACGGTAGTGGTGACCACGCCGTTGAAACACGGAGGGCGGCAACCGAATTTAATTCTGTAGCCTTTTTCTACTGTTCTTAGGACCTACATAGAAATACCTGGCGGAGTTTCCACACTGCCAGGTTCTGGGAAATGGGTATTAGTTTTGACACTTCCTGTGAGGGGATGTCGAGTGTTCCGTGTCCTGGACTAAGGCAGGAAGCAACGGTACACCCGACATTTCGTTGGAAGCATCTAACTTCCAAAATACCAGAGGTGGCGGGAATGGAGAGGTTTCGTGGAGTTACCGGGAGGGCCAAAGTGGATGATACACGTGCCCCGTCCTGAGGGGGGCTACCCCCTCAAAGCTGGGTGCAAAACCGTCAGGGTTTTTTCCTTTTTAGAAATAACTACCCTGAGGTCTTGCATTGGGGGCTGCTGAGGGCGACGAACCGGACCCCAGTCTTTACGAGGGGGAGCACAATTCGCCACGCTTTTTTTTTGAGCCTCCCGTCTAGAACGTCCAGAGTGGGGTGGGGCTGGGTGGCCGACGGCCCCTCCACCTGAGTGTGGTGAGGAAGGAATTGCCCAAAGGCTGCCTGGTGACTTTTTGCCTCCTGGAACCTGGTGATAATTATATTCATAGCGTCACCAAATAAGCCAGAAGGCGAAATCGGGGCATCGAGAAGGAAAGTTTTGTCCTTGTCTCTGATGCCCGATAGGTTAAGCCATAAGTGTTCTCCGTGCTGACTAAAGCAGACATAGACCGGCCAATGGCGTGGGCTGTCTGCTTGGTCGTGCAGAGAGACCGATCCGTGGCTCGACGAAGCTCAGAGAAAGCCTCTTCGTCGACCATGGTGCCCACACTCCGGTCCTTCAACAGATTAGCCTAGTGCGCCTGTAACACTGCCATAGTGTGCAGGTCAGCACCAGCCTGACCTGCTGCCTGATAAGCTTTCCCCACAAGCATGGAGGTGGTCCTGAACAGCTTTGTGGGGAGAGTGGGTCTCTTTAGCGATGATGCAGAGCCAGGCGAGAGATAACCTGCAAGTGTCTCTTCTACAGGCGGCATCACCGTAAACAGATTGCAATGCCTGCACCCACCCTGCCACAATGCAAGAACAGCATGCTCTTCCCCCAAACACACAAAATAACACTGGTGTGTGTCAGTTTCAGCCATAGAGCGTAAACATGAGAACACAGCGCTTACTTTGTTTATCAGTCATTATTTTTCTTCAGTGATCCAGTGATCTGAAGACAAAAGATCTGACGATGCACCTGTGACGCATCTATTTATAGCCCTGCCACAGGTGCATCCAATGATTACACCGCAGAGGCTATAAATTCCGGTCAATGTTCATTGACGTATTGCACACATATTCACAGCTGGTCACTCCTAAAGTTGTTCCCAAAGCTCTTTTCAGCACAGCATCATAAGTGTAGCTTTATGAAAGGGCAATTCCATACAACTCGTGCCATATATTTAAAGTCTTTTAAGGGCATAAGCATCAGTTTGGTCAGAAACAAACATAAATTTAACCTGCATTTTTTGTCAATTTTATGTTCCTATATTCCTCTGGTGTGTGTTGCGGGCTGTTTATGTTGCTGACAAAAATATCTTATACGTACATAGCTAAATAATTACAAAATATTCATCTTTGGGTGAACAATTGCTTTAATACTTTTCATTGGTTAAATGTCTGTAAAACCCACTTGCAGACATCAAAGACGAGATGTTGTGTTGAAGGAAGTGACACAAGGGGTCTTCTCGGACGCCGAATCGTACCTCTGAAACTGAGAAAAGGCCAATGTCAAGATGGCAGACAGAATTTGCATGCCCCGCCCTGGACATATGGGTATAAATGGAAGCGGGGCAGCAAATGCCAGTCAGGATTTTGCAATGAGGAGCCGAAAAATTAAGCACAGCCATATACAGTGCTAGGTCTAGTGCTGCCCCCCTCGGGGGAACGGAGGTTACGACAGTAACCATGATGTTCCCCTTCTGTCACTCTCTCGATGTTGTGTCGAAGGAAGTGACACAAGGGGTCCATATAAAAACGCCACGCACTGACCGTGTTACGTGACTGTCGGAACAGGTGCAAAACTGGCTATTGCGTGTTAGAGGCACCTGCACCGAGTGCACGTAGCCCTCCCCAACGCCCCCTCAAAGAGTTTTGCATACCACCTTAGGTTTTCCTGCCCCCCTGAGGGGGAAAAAGGGGTTAAACTGCCTCCGTCTGCTTCCTCACCACTGAGTACTGCTGGGCAAAGACCGAGCAGGGAGGCGGGGGCGTTGAGAAATCGTGACTTGTCAACGCCGCGCATCTCGACCATGTTCAGCCAGAGGTGGCGCTTCTGAACCACGAGGGTGGCCATCGACCCGCCCGAGTGCCTGCGCCATGACCTTCGTAGCTCTGAGAGCGAGGTCTCATCATTCAAGATACTCGTATTAAGATACTCGTATTACATCATTCAAGACACTCGTATTAAGTCTCGTCTACAGTGTATTTTTCTGTTGATTATCTAAATGTAGAGTAAGGTATACCCCTGAGGGTATACTCACATCAGGAGCTAAATTTCCATCGGGAGAGCCAAGCGGGCCGGTGGTTTGGCCACGGAACATGCTGAAAGGGCATACATTGTTTATAAGCAACAATGGGCCACCGCGTTATGCAGAACGGACAATAAAGTTATATAAAGTCATAAAATTATTTGTCGTGAGTGCCTCTAGATGACGCAGAACAATTTTTGTGCAAATTGGAGAAACGATGTAGGAGGAGTTCGAAAAAGTAGCTTTTCAAAACGTTTGAAAGTGGCAGATAGGAATTTAGCTCGATAATGACTTGATAGATTTTGGTGTTTATGCCGAGAACAATGATAACAATTAAGACCAGTGTCATTACAGTAGGCAAAAGGAGTCAATCTCTATTAGCATTTATATAAATATCATTATACATTTTGACCACAAGATGGCGCTGTCCCATACGTTTTTCAGTCCCTTCAGAGCATGGTGCCAAAGACACATACCGAGTATCGTAACGATATGCCAAGTAGTTGGTAAATACAGCATTATAGGATTATATAAAAAATGGCCAACATCCAAAATGGCCTACATAAGAAAATGTGGTATCCTTCGACTCAGTAGGTAGCACTTGAATTTTCTATATTTTTCAGCAAAAGTGTTGAAATATTATAAGCTAAATTTTTTTTTCTTTTTAGCTATCTACTGACCTATAGGGGGCAGTGTGCCAAAATGCTGTAAGTAAGCTCAGGGCCTAATGTTGATGGCACATACCTAGTTTCGTCCCAATCCCTCAAGCTTTGCAGAGATACAGCCTCAAGTTCAATTTTGCACATTTTTTGTCAAATTCATTGAAGCACCATTCGAAAACGGTAAGATTTATAAAAATTCTGTGAATAACTTTTTGTCGTGAGTGCCTCTAGATGATGCAGGCTAATTTTCGTTAAAATCTGAAAAACGGTCTAGGAGGAGTTTTACTCGATCTTAACATAATTGGTTTCATTGTTCTTGGTACGAACCACGGAATCTATCAAGACCAGACTCATGAGAGTAGGCAAAAGCAATCAATAGCTATTAGCATTTTTATGAAGTAGCATCATAATTTTTGACCACAAGGTGGCACTGTCCCGAAACTTTGTGAGTTCCTACAGAGCATGGTGCCAAAGACACTTACCGAGATTCATAAGCCGAAAACTGTAAGATTGATAAAAATTCTGTGAATTACTTTTTGTCGTGAGTGCCTCTAGATGATTCAGGCCAATTTTAAATCGGACAAATGGCCTAGGACAAGTTCGAAAAAGTAGGTTTTTCAGAAAATTAAAAATGCCAGATTTTCATGACGGAAAATTACATCATATGGTAGACTGAATCGTCTTGAGCCATGGAATCAGATGAAAAAATTATTTCATTTCTAGGACAAACGGTTTAGGAGTTCTGGGGCCAAAACGTAAACATGATCACTAGAGCACCACCTTGAGGTCGATCAGGCCGAAACTTTGATACGCTGTAGTACTCTGGGGGACTACCATCCCTCAAAGTTTCAGCTCTCTACGTCTTACAGTTTGGTCTGCATGATTAGTTCTAGGGCAGAATAATAATAATAATAATAAATATAGCTGCAAGCAGCGATGACAGGCCCAAGCACCATGGGTCCATTTCCACTCGGTGGCTCTCGGAAAACAAAGCATGATAGACACAGCAACAACTCATCATTAATGTAAACATGGACCTTAAACATACAATGTGTAATAGATATATGCCACCATTCCAGTTTGACTACAACTTCATATAATTAAATCCACTGCCATGACAACACTATTAAAGTGACACACTTCTTCCACCAGTTGGTGGCACTACTGTTTAGGACGAGCTCCCACCCCAGACGCTGTGTAAAGATGCATATCTCAGCAACTACAGCCTGAGTAAAAAAAAGTCAATTTCATGCAACATCATATTGCAGCACGCTACCTAGGTCAATACCGAATGGACGGCTAGGATTAATGGGAGAGGTTTTGGTGTCTGTGAATCGATGTCAGAGTACGAGGGATAAGAAACAGAGTCAGGGAAGCATTTACACTTTCTAGCGGACTTGGGACTTGTGCGAGAATGGCCAGCCATACCCAAAATATAAAGAGTGACAGTGTTAGTGTTACTGTGAGCATCAGTCATATGAGAATTAGAAACAAACAATACATACACATTCATGTAAACACAGTTTAGAGCTGCACAATTTTAGCAAAAATTGTCGATCATTGCCTTTGATATTGTATTCGCTATTATTAATGTTGATTCAAATATTAAATTACTGTACTGCGATTCGTGAAAATGTTAAATCTACCAATATCAGCTGCATGGCAAATGGGTCTTATTAGAGCAGGCGTGATAACAATGATGGTGATTCCTGACATATGCTATTCATGTCATATTCTTTATGTTGGATACACTTCCAAAACACACTTAGAACAGTTCAGCAGAATTACTTTATTGCTATTTTGTACAAATCAAATTCACATTGGCCTACTTATTAACATGACAAAACAAAACTGTTCAAAAAACGTGACAAACTCTCCCATCACAGTGACTTCGCAGTCCGTAAACTGTACAAACAATAAACTTGATCCACAAGAATAACACACCTAAATATCCTATCTCTGCCCAGACGTTAACCTCTTACTTGTATCGCTTGAGGGCGCATGTAGAACGTGTGTTCATCCGTCGTTTGACTCCGACTCGGTTCCTTGAGGCTTGAGTACTGACGGGAGACCGTTATCTCGCACTGTCGGCTGGCGGAGAAATCAGCGACGTTAACTTGACTGAAGAGGAAAGGGGATCCTTCTTTCTTCACTTCTGCAGACAAACGGATGAAGGTGCAGATTGCTCGGCGGTTTCCTTCGGATCCGTTAAAGTGTTCGGTGGAACACAATGTAATCTCAACTCGTCCAGCGAGATGGAGAGTGTATGGCCGCAGTTTCAAGTTGCACGTTACTTCCTTTTGCAACGAGGCAACACCTGAGAGCAGTGGGACTGCGTCTGTGCACGGCGGGCGAAGTCACTCGAAGCGAGGTACAGAACGATTTTCCTGCCTTTGTCTTGTATCAGAATACATGAGGCCCTACAATAGTCACCAAAAAGGTTTGCAGACTAGCCAGAATGTCCAACTGCAAACAGCCCATTCACACTTTCCTTGTGAACATCTTTTACTAGGAGCACTGTAGCCCCTAACTCAAAATTTTAGGGGCACAAGCAGAAAATTTAGCGGTTCACACCTTAAATCGACCTGCAATGCTATTATTCACATTTTCACATTTTAACTAAATTACCGATGAATTCTTTGGTAATAAATACAGAAACAAAAAATGTTAAAAATTTGCTGTTTTATTTTAGTTCACAGTCACATTTTAACTGATTGGTGCTTAAGAAATGCACATTCAAAAATGTAAACATATTAGTCATTACAGCGCAAAAACCAAAACAAATATATTAAATGTAAACATGATTTTACATTTTACAACAAGCAACATTTTACAACAAGCTGCTTTTGTGCTTCATTAAGTTGTCGTGTTTTAACTGTGCAGTGCTAGTTGCCTCTGCAAACTTGGTTTCCCGCTCATGTTGTGGCCACTTCTAGTGCAGCAGACACAGTTCATGGTGTTGGGGTATTTTTCCAGGGTTTCTGCAGTTTCAAAGGAATTAAATTTAAGACTTTTAAGATCAAATAAAATAAATTATTTTCTTTTTTTATAACTGAAAAATGTAAGACAATAATTTTCACAATAATAATAATAATAATAATAATAATAATAATAAAACACATTGAATAATTCTTTAGCTGATAAATACAAAACCACTCAGACTACTTGGATGTCTCTGGACTTGTTTTTTATATTTTATTGTGCATTTGTGTTTCTTTTTTTAAATAAGTTAATACAACATTAAATCTCTAAATGAATTCATTAAGAATGCATGTAGCCTAAAGTACAGTCAGGTCCATAAATATTGGGACATCGACACAATTCTAATCTTTTTGGCTCTATACACCACCACAATGGATTTGAAATGAAACGAACAAGATGTGCTTTAACTGCAGACTTTCAGCTTTAATTTGAGGGTATTTACATCCCTTTTTAAGGAACCAAAAGTAATGGGACAGATTAACAATCATAAATTAAACTTTCACTTTTTAATACTTGGTTGCAAATCCTTTGCAGTCAATTACAGCCTGAAGTCTGGAATGCATATACATCACCAGACGCTGGGTTTCATCCCTGGTGATGCTCTGCCAGGCCTCTACTGCAACTGTCTTCACTTCCTGCTTGTTCTTGGGACATTTTCCCTTCAGCAAGTGAAATGCATGCTCAATCTTTGGTTGCTTTTGCAGTATGCTTCGGGTCATCGTCCATCTGTACTGTGAAGCGCCGTCCAATGAGTTCTGAAGCATTTGGCTGAATAGGAGCAGATAATATTGCCCGAAACACTTAAGAATTCATCCTGCTGCTTTTGTCAGCAGTCACATCATCAATAAATACAAGAGAACCAGTTCCATTGGCAGCCATACATGCCCACGCCATGACACTACCACCACCATGCTTCACTGATGAGGTGGTATGCTTTGGATCATGAGCAGTTCCTTTCCTTCTCCACACTCTTCTCTTCCCATCACTCTTGTACAAGTTGATCTTTGTCTCATCTGTCCATAGGATGTTGTTCCAGAACTGTGAAGGCTTTTTTAGATGTTGTTTGGCAAACTCTAATCTGGCCTTCCTGTTTTTGAGGCTCACCAATGGTTTACATCTTGTGGTGAACCCTCTGTATTCACTCTGGTGAAGTCTTCTCTTGATTGTTGACTTTGACACACATACACCTACCTCCTGGAGAGTGTTCTTGATCTGGCCAACTGTTGTGAAGGGTGTTTTCTTCACCAGGGAAATAATTCTTCAGGCATCCACCACAGTTGTTTTCCGTGGTCTTCCGGGTCTTTTGGTGTTGCTGAGCTCACCGGTGCATTCTTTCTTTTTAAGAATGTTCCAAACAGCTGATTTGGCCACACCTAATGTTTTTGCTATCTCTCTGATGGGTTTGTTTTGATTTTTCAGCCTAATGATGGCTTGCTTCACTGATAGTGACAGCTCTTTGGATCTCATATTGAGAGTTGACAGCAACAGATTCCAAATGCAAATAGCACACTTGAAATGAACTCTGGACCTTTTATCTGCTCCTTGTAAATGGGATAATGAGGGAATAACACACACCTGGCCATGGAACAGCTGAGCAGCCAATTGTCCCATTACTTTTGGTCCCTTAAAAAGTGGGAGGCACATATACAAACTGTTGTAATTCCTACACCGTTCACCTGATTTGGATGTAAATACCCTCAAATTAAAGCTGAAAGTCTGCAGTTAAAGCACATCTTGTTCGTTTAATTTCAAATCCATTGTGGTGGTGTTTAGAGCCAAAAAGATAAGAATTGTGTCGATGTCCCAATATTTATGGACCTGACTGTATGTAGCCAATATTGTGACCCTTCTCTTTAGTCACTTGCTTTTCAGCAAGCCATGACACAATAGACCAATGCTTTGGCAACATCACCGCCTAAGTCAAACACGGAAGTGGTTGCAAAAACCATGTGCAAAAAATCTTTTTTTTAAATGATTCCGAGGGCTCTAGTTGACTGCTGTGGTTTCAAGATTATCAAACAGAGCTGACTGGACCGAGAACATTTCAACTCACAAATTTGCAGCAAAAATTTATAGCGAACATGATTGCATGTTATTTATTAACTAATTTTATTATATTATATATATTATATATTTAATTGTATCGATAAGAATACATTTGTATTTATGATGGTTTTGTGTCGTATTTTAATTGAATCTAATCTGTCAAATCTAACACAAGAGTCAGTGGGCTTTCTGCCAGCACTTACTGCGCATGCGATGACATTTTTTGTAAATAAGAGAATATTTAAATGTTAACAGATTAAAATCATGAAAGAGAATAAGGAAGCACCAAGATTTGTAAAACGATTTTGATTGCAGATTCTGCTGTTTTAAGCGTCTCTATTCACACGTAAGACCTCAGCAAACGAAATGTAAGACTTGTTGTAATTTATTTAAGATATTAAGACTTTTTATGGCCTTACATTTAAATCCAATTTAAGACTTTTTAAGGACCCCGGAAACCCTGTTTTGCTAAATCTAAGCCATGTAAACTCCCTCTGCCATTCATATCGGAAACAGTGTTCTTGCCTTTTTCGCTACGGCCTCTTCTAACTCGTCGACCTCTACAATTTGCTGCTCTGAAGGGCCTGGCTCTGGTACAGGTGGAGCCGTAGATAGAAAAAAAAATGCATCAATGGTTCGTTTCGCCATGGTTGACTTTTACGGATGATGAGTGAGACACAAGTGTAGATGACGTTACCCACGCAGTTGACTAATCACTCACGGACCACCTAACTCTGGCAGACTCGCCCCCTCCTCGTTTTTCAACATGAAATAAAAATAAAATTTGTAGGTTGCACATGTGCGAGCAGTTGAAAGAAAATACTCGCACTGTCTCAAAATATTGTTGCAAAATGCGACCACTTGGTCGCAATCTGGAGCCGTGCACAAGCTAAAATCATGTCTGTTTGATGGATGGGTAAGGCTATATGTACCATTTTTGTTTTAATTACATGGGTAAATCAACAAGCTAGATAACTTATCTAACAAGCAGGCCAGTTTCCAAGGAGGTCTGAACAGCTTAAAAAAAAAAAAAAGTCTGAACAGCATCTGCTCACTGCCTCACATTACTTCAGGTGGATCTTACACAAACGACAACATTGGCAAAATAAAGTTATTGATATTTAGTTAAAAATGTATATAGTGTTGCTAGCTAATGTTTATTTAGCAAGGAAAACCAAGATGCACTAAATCCGGTAAGATCGCATTTAATCTTTCTAGTCTTTAATAATGGAATTGCTGTGCTTATTTGGAAATGTGCTTTTTAACGATTATTTTATTTATTTATTTATACGTTTATTTGTATAGGGACAGTACAAAAAAAAAAAAAAACATGATCCCAGTCAAAACTGGAAAATATGTATTGCACATAGAGAGTATAGCCAAAGCTAATTTGCATCTCAGGTCCCTAGAAAGCCTTTTCTAAACAAAATAAAAAACAAAAAACAAAACAAAACAAAAAACAATACTACTACTCATAGAATAAAACTACCACAATGTGTCACTAATATACACCTACCTAAATTATACATATTAGAATGGAGCTTTCAACTTGAGCATAAAACTTTTACATCACATTACACTTTTACATTACACTACACTCTTATATTACACTTTACTAAAAAAAAAAAAAAAACTTTTACTTTACATTACATTACAATTTTACATACTAAAATTATTACATTTAAAAAAAAAAAAAAAATCTGTTTTGTATACTATTCTGATGATAGTGAAACTTTGTAATATGGCACTTTTTGTACCACTGTCTCCCTAAGATGATTCGCTGATGTTCTTCCTCTTTTGTAAGTCGCTTTGGATAAAAGCGTCTGCCAAATGAATAAATGTAAATGTAAATGTAAATGTATGTGTGCAGTTCTGGTTTATTTTAAACCACCGCTTTACCTTCAATGTAAAGGACTTTATTTCAAGTATTGCCTTATACTCATTTGGCAGCAGGTTCCAGAGTTTGGAGCCCTCAACAGAAAAGGCTCTTTGCCCTTGTGTAGTCTTACGAAAATTAATCCTACAATTCCCACCTGCCGAACTCCTAGTAATTCTATTTGTATCATCCTATATCTTTATCAATTTACATAAAACAGATGGTGCTTTATTGTGCAAACATTTAAAAATCAATTTTATATATGACAGATTCGTAAAATTTGCAAAACTTAGCATATTACATTTTTTTAAAATGTTGCAGTGATGCCATTGTTTTGGCTTTTGTTCATTGTTTTTAAGGCTCGATTATACAGAATTTCAATTTTTCTAATTAAGGTATCACTTGTTTGAGTCCAAACTGTAATACAGTATGAAATGAGGGACAAGATCATTGCATGCAAAAACAGATGTACTGCCTCAATTTAAATATATTTTCTAATAAGTCTGAAACAGTTTAAATTAATCCTTACCATTTTTGAGAGCTTTTTTATGTTTATCAAATTTAAGTTGTGAGTCTTAAAACAATACCTAAAAAATTAAACTCATCTACCTCCTCTATTTCTTTATTATTTACTCGAATTATTACTTTTTCTTTTTGCTTTCGATTAGAAAAGCACATAAAGACTGTTTTCTTAACATTCAGAGTAAGATGATTTTCCTGGAGCCATATAGATATCCTTTTCATTTGTTCATTTAAAACTGCAGCAACCTTGGCAGATGACTTAGCCGATGTATAAATAACAGTGTCATCAGCATAAAGCTGACATTCAACATCTGGACAACAACAAGGTAGGTCATTTATAAACAAACTAAAAAGCAAGGAGCCTAAAATTGAGCCTTGTGGTAAGCCCATTTTGTTTCTCATAAACAATGATTTTGTATCCCCAATTTTAACACACTGATCTCTTAGATTTAAATAAGAGGTAAACCACTCAATTGAACGTTTACTAAAATTAAATGCACTCAATTTAGATAAAATAATAGTGTGGTTAACTGTGTCAAATGCCTTTTTTAGGTCAATGAATACTGCTCCCATCACATGTCCCTGATCCAGAGAATGTCTAGCTTTTTCCAAGAAGTAGCATATAGCTATTTCGGTGGAATGCTGGGCTCTAAAACCAAATTGATGTTTATGTAGGAGGTTATTACTCTCTAGATTAATTGTTAATTTATTAATTGTTCAGCTACAACCTTCTCCAAAACCTTTGACATAACCGGCAAGATTGATATTGGTCGATAATTTGAAATCAGGCTTGGATCCCCTGATTTAAAGAACGGTGTAACTACAGCCTTTTTCCATGTATTGGGGAAAACATAGTCTCTAATTGATACATTTGTCAAATTAGTTAACGGAACTATCATCACGGAGCTAATTGTTTTTATCAAATTAATATCTAAATTGTAAACATCTTTTGCTGTTGAATTCGGTAGAAGCTTTACAATTTCAGTTATTCTATTTTTTTTCAATCTCCTTAATATAAAATGAATTTGGTAGCTCATCCTCCACCTTATTATTTAATGATATTAATTTAAAATTTTGAGCCAATTCATCTACTGAACTTATAAAATATGTATTAAACTCATATGCTATTGAACCTTTATCATCAATTACTTTTCCATCTATTTGTACCTCTTTAATTATTTGCTGCTTTTGAGTTTTATTTGTTAAATTATTTAGTTGTTTCCATAAGGTTGTACTTTGACCTTTGGCACTCTCTATTATTTGTGTATAATGTGATACTTTTGACTTCCTTAATTCTTGTACTACTTTGTTTCTTGTACTACTTTGTTTCTACTTTCTTTATAGATTAAATTATCTGTATTTAATTTAGAAGATAATGCCGTTTTTAAAGCTAGGTCTCTTTTTTTTCATAAGATTACGAATATCACTGTTTAACCATGGTAATGATACATTTTTCCTTGAGTATTTCAAAGGAGTATAATATTTGTTTACCAAATCAGTTACAGTTTCAGTTAAGGAAGTACAACACATGTTCCCCTCATTTGATCTGTAATATATTATCCCAATCAGCATTATTAATCTCTATTTCAAATTGACCTACTTTAGATTTCGGTATCCCAAACTTAATTCTATCTGGTCTCTGGTTTTTGAATCTGTTTAGTCGTTGTTTATTTAATTTCCTTACTGTTAATACCATATTATGGTCTGATACACCTGTCAGTAGATTATAATGTTTTATAATACGCTCTTCCCTATTAGTAAAAATAAGATCTATCAAAGTCTTGCTAGTTCTGGTCACTCTTGTTGGCTTTTTTTATCAACTGATCATAATTAAATTTGGACATCATTATTTTTAACTTTTGTCTTCCTCTTTTATCTGCCCAATTTATATTAAAATCACCATAAAATATTGGTTTCAATAGAATTATCAAACATTTCCAATAGTTCCTTCATATCATCATAAAAAGAAAGAGTGTGTGATGGGGGATTATATAAAACAACTATATTAAATTGCATTCGAGGAGAAAGTATCACTTTTAAAGCTAAACATTCAATATTTGTATTTAGATCAACTCTTATACATTTAAACGTATCTCTAATATAAATCAACACCCCACCACCCTTACCAGATGATCTATCTTTTCTAAAACAGACATAGCCAGGCACATCTACCATGTTTGTTGGGATATTACCTTGAAGCCATGTTTCACTCATACAAATGTAGTCTAAATTTGATTCAGTCAAAAGAATATGAACTCGATCCAGCTTTAGCATCAGACTCCGGATGTTTAGTGTCCACCTAGAATTCCTCTTAACTTAGATTTAGCATTCCATACTATTTTGGCATGATTTACAGTTTGAAAAAAACGTCGTTTCAGCGTCAATCTACATTCATCCGTAACTGACCTCCGCTCCTGGTAAGTGTCGCCAAGCAGCTGATCTCTCGTGCGGACTCCTTTCTTCCTTCGTCGATTTTGCTGGGTCGATGTCGGTCCCACGTGTTTACCTTTTTTCACATCACACCCGCCTAGCTCGTCGGAGCCGTTAACCGCTCCGACAACCATCTCACAGTTCTCAAATGATGCCAAAGCAGATCACGCCGGATCAATCCCACGTCCTTGCCGCACGACACAACAAGCCCATCGGCGACACAACCCCGCTCCAAAAGCACATTAGATTATTATTTTCACTTCATTATATTTACATTGAGTAGGTCAGAGCTGTTAAAATTAGTTTGTATCGTAGACCTTATTCCAAACTGAGTGATGTTCACAGCGCCGTCATTAACATTTAACATCACTGCAAAAATACATCTAATATGAAATCAATATTTATTCACCTAGTACAATAATAGTAAGTTATCTCTCCCTCGTGGCCCGCACTGTCCCGCAAAATCAGGTCTGCTGACCTGCAACAGAGCAATAGCCAGGTGGTCACCCTATCGTATGGTCTTTACCTCACAAATATTTAATTACTGGTTAAGGAGGTGTCCTTTAAACTGTTACACCGTTTTTACCCAGTCAATCTTTATTTAAGAAACATGCTCCCTGAAATAGATCCACTTTGCTGCTTCTGTAATGCTAAATGAATCTGCCCCTCACCTTATTTGGGAATGTGCCCACGCAGTAGTATTTGATAAAAACTTTTAAATACATTATTTAAATACTCTTTGTACCTCCAACAACTCCAAAGCATTGAAAACCATTGCACTATGTAATGAATATAATGTCTTGGCATTATTGTAAAATATATCTGTAGTATTGTGCACTATGTATAGTACCCCTGGCTTGTTTCTAAAAAAAATAAAAAATGACTAATGCAGGTGTAAACTGACGGGCCCTTAAAAAAGCCCTCATAATAAATCTCCAACTGATTGACAAATTCACTTGTGAAATGGATTGCTGTGAACTGAATGCCAATGATTGACTTATGATCAATAATATGGTAGTAAACAATACATTGTATTCTAAAGCCACTTTTATATTGTTTTATCAATGATTAACTCTTCTGCTACAAGAATATAATGCATTTTAATTATCTGAATATTTTTGTATTTTATATATATATATATATATTATATATATAGTGTAATTTTGTAATATTTAAAGATAACTATGTATAATTATTTCATCATTATGTATTGAATTATTATTATATGAGGGGCTTTCTCAACAAATATTGTAGTATATTTTTATCAAGTTAATCAGGAGTAATCAATGAAAACATTGTTGATTTGTACCACAATTATGTCTGACGGGCAAACATGCAGTTTGCTGTGTGTGCATGAAGGCCTGTGGTCGTAATAGAATGTGTGCTCCATATATGTGTGACATTTGAAGGTATGTGCAAAAACAGGAATAGCATTACTTGGGGGGCCCTCATGACCGCTGGGAGAATTGATCTCTTCCAAAGGTGGTTCTGTTACTTCTTAATATGGTCAGACCAGAGTCAATGAAGAGGATGATAAATAATGCATGTTTAAAAAAGTGTAAGCCCCACCTTGTTTGAGGAGATGTATTTAAGTGAAACCAAACCCAGAGATGGTTCAGTTGTTGCTGTGGTTTTACTGCAGGCAACTCGGCTTTATGGTATGATAATAAAGTCTATTCTTCTGTAATCAAAACCCCAAAGATGTTGAGTGATTTTTCACAAAATTGGCAGTAACTACTACAATATTTATATATGCGATTAATCACGATTAATTAATTGGGACACCATGTAATTAATTCGATTAAAAATTGTAATCGATTGACAGCCCTAGTTTATTAACATTAAACTTTAAAATTCAGTTATGCCTCAAAACATGTGAATATGCACAAAAAGGAATCATGACATTTAATGCATTAACATGCCAACAGTATTTAAGATATCAAGAATACCTTCAGAATTTAAAATGTGCAATGCCTTGACATTAATCTGTATTTTCTTTAAGCAATTCAGGCGAACATAATAGGGATTTTTCAATGTCTGTCAAAAGTTACACACTTCCTTCTGCCAGTTGGTGGTGCTACGACCGTGACCCACAATAGTTACATCAATGTGATCAGCCTGCAAGGACAAACATTTGGCTCAATTTTGATGTTTTAAATTTTCTGCATGCAGAAGATATGAGATTTTTCCTTATTCCATTTTTTTTTTTACATTATTTTGTCGATATATATTCAATATATGAAAAATCCCTTCACAATTTAGCATCATCAATGTCTTGGCATGATGTCGTCCACATTTGGTACCTGTAACATTAAATGCTTGGGAGGAGTATTTCAAATTCCTCAGCATGGCTTTTTCAAAGAATCCAAACTTCCTTTTGGGCAAAACCTATGACTGTGAAAGTTGTCCGGCTTGATGAGATCTATATGTGTACAAAATTTGGTGACTGTACCTCAAAAGGGATGTGCTAGATAGCCCCCTGAACATGCCCATGTTCTAGGTGTTGCCAAAGAGCCCCTTCAGCACCCCCCCACCTGTAAATGGTCTGCACTTATGTAGCGCCTTTTTAACACGCTTTATACTGTGACTCATAGTATACAATATACAGAGCTGCCATGCAAGGTGCTAGCAACTTGGGGTTCAGTGTCTTGCCCAAGGAAACTTCAGCATGTGGGCCAGGATTCGAACCACCAACCCAGCGATTAGTGGCCAACCCGCTCTACCAACTGAGCCACCCATTAGGTAACTAGGGTTAGAGTGCCACACCCTAATGACCAGCGACTCTGATGCGTGTGCAAACTTTCAGGAGTTTTCACATATGTTATGCACTCCAAAAGTACCAAAAACCTTGAAAAGAAGAATTAATCCTTAGAAGAACAATAGGGCTCCGCACTTTCAGTGCTCGGGCCCTAAATATAGCTTTTTAAGAACTTTCAAATTATGCAAAAAATGTATGTATTTGTATATGCATATGCACTGAATTTGCAAATTGATGTTAAATATGACTGATGTCTTGTGTTCAACAATCTTGAAACAGGATAATTCATTTTTTTACTTTTTAACTGTTCTAAAGCCACAAAGCACTCAATCTCCAAAAAGGTTTTATTTATTTATTTAAAGTTTGAATATTTATTTTAGGAATTATAGGCTTTAGGATACACTTTGTCAAACCCACATTAGAAATGTAACCCCTAAATAAATAACTAAAGTTAATCTTTTCTTTGATAATTATTGACCTAGGGAGTCCTAGATGTAGTTCACAATAGCAGGTAACATAGGATAATATACAATAATTTTGTCATATTGTAGAATACGTTAACATTTGGCCCCTTCAAGAAGCATAAACATTTTCAACTTCATTGTTATACAGTTGCAGAGTTATGAGCATTTTTTTATTTATAGCCCCCCATATAGGCAAAATTTGTCACAATTTTGTATGCAGACTCAAAATGTGCTGTTGTACATGTTTTGTAACATTTGGCCTTTTTGTTTTGTAGATATTGGTCAATACGCACAAAATGGATGACACCTAACCAATTATTTGGCTTATATCTTCGCAATGCTTCGACAAATGAAAATTCCTTTGATAACTTTTTGTCAGGAGGGAACATAATAGACACACACCATATTTTGTGAGAATGGGTTATACTGCCTTGGAGAAGTAGCTTTTTTGGAGAATTAGAATAGCGGAAACATTAAAATGAAGATATACATTTTGTAGTTCTTGGTGCAAGCAATTAGAGAATAAAATATTTTTGAGATTATTTAGCCTTTTGGCCCCTACAAGACGCATAACAATTTTCAGCTTCATTGATCATACGGTTGCAGAGTTATTAGTGTTTTTTTTTGTAGTGCCCCCTATAGGCGAAATATTTTGTGACTTTGCGTGCATCCTCAGAATGTCCTGTTTTCTATGTTTATTAAGTTTCGTTTGGTAGATATTAGTCAATATGTACAAAATGGACGATGCCTGTAAGCCAATCAATTCGTTGGCTTCTATCTACGCAACACGTCAATGAATCAAAATTCCTTTGATAACTTTTTGTCAGGAGGGTTCATAGTAGACACACCCCAGTTTTTGTGCGAATTGAACTTACGGCGTAGGAGGAGTTTGAAAAAGTTTTTTTTCGAATTATGCAAATTAGTGCAAACATTTTCATGACGGAAATGAGACACTTGAGTGTGTGATAAACGGGTTAGGAGTTCTGGGCCAAAGTGTAAACATGATCACTATAGCGCCACCTTGAGGTCGATCAGGCTGAAACTTTGATACGCTGTAGTACTCTGGGAGACTACCTTCGCTCAACGTTTCAGCTCTCTATGACTTACGGTTTGGTCTGCACTATCAGTTTTAGGGCAGAATAATAAATATAGCCGCAAGCAGCAACCATCGGGGTCCAAGCAGATTTGGGAACCAACAGTGAAATTCGGAAGAATAGATAATGTGCATGGTGTTTATAGACTGCATATGAGCCTTCAGTAAGCAATGTGTGGACAGAAGTTGCAGTTCAAAGTATTTATCTGAAGTACTTCATTTTAGACAAATAAGTATTTATATAATAAACATATGTGGCCCTGTATCTTATAAACCTATGTACTTTTGTGAATTGTTGTGTTGAAAGTCTAATGTGCAACATGTCTATAGCAATGAAACTAAAACTAAATTAATGCCAGACATTTTATAATTATTAGCTTATGTGTGTACATAGGTTATGTGTATTTGTACATTGATATAACTCATATGAAACTGAATTTTATGTTGCAATGTAAAATGTATGTTGATAATTAAGAAATGACATGGCCCGATGATAAAATGAATTCTTTCCTCTTATATCACAAATAAAATGAGTAGGTACTCATTTAAATGAGTAGGTAAAGAGATGAAAGCTATATGTGTAAACTAGGAAAAAATAAATAATAACCTACTGTTTTGTAATGGTTGTGGAAGGAGAGAGCAGAGTTCCATTTAGCTGTTCTGTTGTTTGTTTTTCATGTATAGTAGCAGAGAGTAAACATTTTTAAATACATTTTGCATACAAGACACAACATCTCATTCCCTCCACCGGAGAACGGAGGTTACATACGTAACCTAGACGTTCCCCTTCTGTCGCTCTCTCCACGTTGTGTCAGAGAAGCGACACTAGGGGTCCACTTATAAACGTGCCATGCGCTGAGCTGTGTACGTGAACTGCTGATACAGGAGCAAGCAGGTATTCTTATGTGCAAAGGCGACCAGCTGTATCAGACTGCACGTACCCTTCCCCAATGCCCCATTAGAGCCATCAGAGTCCTTCTCGTTACCCTGGAGAGGGGAACAAGGTGATGGCTGCCAACCTGAGAACGGGCCAGCCTGGATGAGCCTCTTTTCTCTCTATGTTTCTCGCATAGAACAACTATGGTCGGGGCCCTTACACGCATTGAGGGAAGGGGGTCTTAGCCCTTCTTTCAGGGGGAGAAGACCCTGCGGAGGCCACACCTACCCTGCAGGGGAGGCAAAGAGTGGCAAATACATCACATGGCCTGTTAGGACCTATGTGGAAAAGTTGGTGCAGTGGTAGACCCAACCTCGTAGAGGGGGGATAGCGTACAGCACGGCGACCGAGGCAGCTGTAACTGCCTAAGGGGGACACAGGGGTCCGCTTGTGAGGGGACAGTACTGTGGAATTACACACAGGGGGAGTCCGAACAGGAGGCCTTACCTGCGGAGCACCTATTCCAGTACAGGGTAGATTGGGTACCCGTAGTGGCTTGGGTCGGCGAGTTCCTCTGCTGAACTGCGGACCCAAAAAGGGCTAGGGAGGAGTCAACCAGGGACCCGAAGATGGGATCTCCTGGGAACGGAGGCGCACTATTTTACCTCGGCTGAGGGAAAGGGCGCCAGGCGCAAGCGATTCACCCGGCCAGATCGTCAGCGTGTTACCGAGTTCTACGGGCTCGGACCTGAGAAAACACGGGACAATACTGACTCAACTCGGAGATTGTAAAATCTCGAAAAAGTGTTAGGTGTTTCCCACCCTGCTGCTCTGCAGATGTCTGCTAGGGAGGTGCCCCTGGCCAGTGCCCACGAGGAGGCAACACCCCTGGTGGATTGAGCTCGGACCCGCAAGGGGGGGGACACGGCCTGGGTGTGATAAGCCAATGAAATGGCATCGACAACCCAGTGGGCAAGCCTCTGTTTGGAGACAGCGTTCCCTTTCCGCTGTCCCCCGAAGCACACAAAGAGCTGCTGAGAGCGTCTAGTGCTCTGCGTGCGGTCCAGATAGATACGCAAAGCACGTACTGGACACAGCAACGAAAGGGCTGGGTCTGCCTCTTCCCGGGCAGCGCTTGCAGGTTCACTACCTGATCTCTGAAGGGTGTGGTAGGAACCTTGGGCACATAGCCCAGTCGCGGTCTTAGGATCACGTATGTGTCTGCCGGACCGAACTCCAGGCAAGTGTCTCTAACAGAGAACGCTTGCAGGTCCCCGACCCTCTTGATGGAGGCGAGCGCGATCAGCAGGGTGGTCTTGAGAGAGAGGGCCCTGAGTCCAGCTGAATCTAGCGGCTCGAAGGGGGGTCTCTGGAGGCCCGTGAGGACGATCGAGATCCCAGGAGGGAAACAGGTTAGGCCGGGAGGGAGTCAGCCTCCGGGCACCTTTTAGGAACCTGACAATTAAGTCGTGCTTACCAAGAGACTTGCCGTCTATCGTGTCGTGGTGAGCCGCGATGGCGGCGACATACACCTTTAGGGTGGAGGGGGACAGCCTCCTCTCCAGCCTCTCCTGTAGAAACATGAGCACTGACCTAACCGCGCTCTTCTGTGGGTCTTCAGCCCGGGAAGAACACCAGTTTGCGAACAGATGCCACTTTAGGGAGTAAAGATGCCTGGTTGAGGGGGCTCTGGCTTGGTTGATAGTATCTATGATGGTCGATGGTAGGCCGGCTAGATCTTACGCATCCCGTCCAGGGGCCAGACGTGGAGGTTCCAGAGGTCTGGGTGCGGGTGCCAGAGCGTGCCCCATCACTGAGAAAGAAGGTCCTTCCTCCGGGGAATTCGCCAGGGAGGGGCTGTCATGAGGAGCGTGAGGTCCGAACCAAGTGGGCCAGTAGGGGGCCACCAAAATGACTTGCTCTTCGTCCTCCCTGACCTTGCATAGCACCTGTGCAAGAAGGCTCACTGGGGAAATGCATACTTGCGCATCCACGCGGGCCAGCTGTGTGCCAAAGCATCTGCCCCGAGGGGAGCCTCTGTCCGGGCATACCAGAGCGGGCAGTGGGAGGTTTCTTGGGAGGCAAACAGGTCTACCTGGGCCATGCCGAACCGGTCACAAATCAGCTGGACCGACTGGGGGTGGAGCCTCCACTCTTCGCCGGGCAAGCTTTGTCTTGACAGCCCATCCACTACCACATTGAGGTTGCCGGGGATGTGAGTGGCACGCAGTGACTTGAGTCTCTGCTGACTCCAGAGGAGGAGACGGGCGAGCTGTGACATGTGGAGGGACCGTACTCCGCCTTGGCGATTTATGTAGGTTACCACTGTGGTGCTGTCTGTCCTGACTAGGACATGTTTGCCTCGAATTAACGGGAGAAACTTCCTCAGGGCAAAGAAGACAGCCAGCAGCTCTAGGCAGTGATGTGCCAACGCAGCGGGGCCCGGTTCCCGAGTATGCGTATTCCGGCTTCTTGGAGCGGGGCAAGGCCTGCCTCTGCAACTTTCGTGAAGACACGAGGGAACAGACAGACCGAAGGGGAGGACTTTGTACTGATACGCCTGGCCGTCGAACGCGAACCGTAGAAAGGGTTGATGTCGAGGGCGAATCGAGACGTGGAAGTACGCATCCTTCATGTCTACCGCTGTGAACCAATCTAGATGCCGGACACCAGATAGAATTTGTTTCTGGGTGAGCATTTTGAACGGGAGTTTGGACAAAGTCCGATTGAGAACTCGCAGGTCCAAGATTGGTCGTAAGCCGCCGCCTTTCTTGGGTACAACGAAGTAAGGGCTGTAGAAACCCTTCTTCGTTTCGGTTGGAGGGACAGGCTCTATCGCGTCCTTGATTAGAAGGGAGGCGATTTCTTCGCGCAGGGACTGGGCATGTTTGCCGTGTACTGCGGAAAAATAAACGCCCACGAAGGGGGGCGGAGGCCTGGCAAACTGAATTGCGTAACCGAGTCGAATGGTCCGGTGCAGCCAATGCGACGGGCTGGGCAGTGAAAGCCACGCCTCTAAACTCCATGCTAGGGGCACCAAGGTGATGAGTATTTTGGATGTACCCGGCAGGGCTTCGCAGCGGCGTCGGGAGGTAGTGAAGCGGCCCGAGGCTCTGGTGCTGAGAATAGACTCAAAGCACTTACCTTGCTCTGCGCACCCGGCAGGGGGTGGGTTCGTGACTGAAGAGGAGGTCTGGTGTTGGTGTCCTCTGAGCCTGTCTGAACCGGCCGGCCGGGGAACAGTCGTGGGGTTGACGGCGGGGACACCGCGTCCAGAAATCCGGGACTGTTGAGGCCTGAAAGCAGAGTGCCGTGAGAACGGCATTTGCGGGCCAGATGACCCAGAGACAAAGGTAAGGGAACTTAGAGGGTTGGTGGAAAAAGTCCTATTGAGATCAATGGCCATTGTACGTTTGATGGATGCGAGGGACGGTGACAGGTCCGTGTACCGCCCTCCTGTAGACGATCTCAATGGACAGATGGAGCTTATCGGTCTGTGGACGTCCAAATTTCCACGAAGTCTGCGGTCCAGAATACATGACCGAACGGACACACATAGGGGGTGCTGTAAGCTGCGGTGAGACCCCCGGCATCCCACGGTCCCACTGTCTGCCCACTGACCACTCACGATGACCAGTGACCTTTTGAAGGGCTCAGGTTGATCAGGGGGCTTCACAGAGTCACCTAAATGTGATTTTAAGTCAAAAATGTGATCCTGAAGTTATAAAAATGAAGTCCACCAAGTGATGATTGTTGACCCATTCAATTGATTGGAAGTGGGTGTACCCACTTGCCATTTATTTGCATTGGCTGAAATCATCACTTTTTGGACCAAATTTATGATTTAAATTAAATTTAGGTGACTCAGTGAAGCCCCCTGATCAACCTGAGCCCTTCAAAACAAAAAACTGTCACTGACCACGAAACCTTTATTTCTCCGAATGGGACTAATTGTACGTGGGATGTCCAGATCTCAGCTCTGGACAGACTTTTGGAGCTCAAACCTCTGTTTCTGTGCTACTCCAAGCCTCCTCTTCCTGTCTTGTGAGTTTCAAGAAAACCTGAGGAAGTCGAAATTTGCGTGCACAAATCCTTAAAGGGGTACGCACGAAATTTTTGACATCCTCCGATCTTAATTAAATTAATACCATAGAAAGAGGAGGCTTGGAGATGAACAGAAATACAAGTTTCAGCTTCCCAAGTCTGTATAGAGCTGAGATATGCACATCCCAAAAATTTAATGTGGGTAGTCCCAATTCCAATCAATTTAATGGGACAAATTGTACATGGGATGTCCAGATCTCAGCTCTCGGGCTACGACCTCGGGACTGACCTCGTTCGAAAGGGCTGCCTGAGACCTTTACAACGAGCCCAGCTTCCTCTCACTATCCCACCTGGAACATAAAAAGGGCCCATGGTGCTGCCTGAGGGGGAGATAGCCTCTAAGTGGTGCTGAAAGGAAAGCATCATTTGCCAATGCATATAAATTGTATGTGGGCAGTCCCACTTCCAATCGATTTAATGGGACAAATTGTATGTGGGATCTCAGCTATCCCCGTCTGTGATTCTGTGCTAAGAAATCCACATTTTAGCACTTTTGCACAGTGCAGTTCTCAATATGTCTAATATATGTCTATGTATGAATGCATCTATCTGTAGAATGTTTGTCAATCAATCTGTCTGTCTGTCTGTCTATCCTTTTAGCCCATTACTTTGATTGGAAGTGGGACTACCCAATTGCAATTTAATTGCATTGGCTGAAATCATCACTTGGTGGACTGCATTTAATAACTCCAGGATCCATTTTTATGACATTTAATCACATTTAGGTGACTGTAGGACTCCCCTGAACATAGTGCACCCTTCAAAACACAAAAGTTCAACTGTCCACGAAACCTTCATTTCTCCGAATGGGACTAATTGTACGTGGGATGTCCAGATCTCAGCTCTGGACAGACTTTTTGTGCTCAAAGCTCTGTTTCTGTGCTTCTCCAAGCCTCCTCTTTCTGTCTTGTGAGTTTCGAGAATATCTGAGGAAGCTGAAATTTGCACACACAAATCCTTAAAGGGGTACACACGAAATTTTCGACATCCTCCGATCTTAATGAAATTGATACCATAGATAGAGGAGGCTTGGAGAAGAACAGAAATACAAGTTTCAGCTTCCCAAGTCTCTCCAGAGCTGAGATCTGCACATCCCAACTCCAATTTGACCCATTCACAGAAATGAAGGTTTCGTGGTCAGTGGAAATTTGATGTTTTGAAGGGCTTATGTTGTTCAGGGGGAGTCCTACAGTCACTAAAATGTAATTTTAAGTCATAAATGTGATACTGGAGTTATAAAAATGAAGTCCACCAAGTGATGATTGTTGACCCATTCAGTTGATTGGAAGTGGGTGTACCCACTTGCCATTTATTTGCATTGGCTGAAATCATCACTTTTTGGACATGGTTATTTTTAACTCCTGGATCAAATTTATGACTTAAAATCACATTTAGGTGACTCAGTGAAGCCCCCTGATCAACCTGAGCCCTTCAAAACAAAAAACTGTCACTGACCACGAATCCTTTATTTCTCCGAATGGGACTAATTGTACGTGGGATGTCCAGATCTCAGCTCTGGATTGACTTAGGAAGCTGAAACTTGTGTTTCTATCATAATCTCAGCCTCCTCTATCTATGTTGTGAGTTTCAAGAAGATCAGAGGAAGTCGATCATTTCGTGCAAAAAAACTCAAAGGGGTGTGTATCCTTTGAGTTTTTTTGCACAAAATTATCGACTTCCTCCGATCTTCTTGAAATTTATACCAAAGAAAGAGGAGGCTTGGAGAGGAACATGAACAGAGAATTCAGCTTCCTAAATCTGTCTAGAGCTGAGATCTGGACATCCCACGTACAATTTGTCCCATTCGCAGAAATAAAGGTTTTGTGGTCAGTGGAATTTTTATGTTTTGAAGGGCTTATGTTGTTCAGGGGGAGTCCTACAGTCACCTAAATGTGATTTTAAGTCAAAAATTTGATCCAGGAGTTTAAAAAACCATGTCCAAAAAGTGATGATTTCAACCAATGCAAATAAATTGCATGTGGGATGTCCAGATCTCAGTTCTGGACAGACTTTTTGTGCTCAAACCTCTTTTTCTGTGCTTCTCCAAGCCTCCTCTTTCTATCTTGTGAGTTTCAAGAAAATCTGAGGAAGTCGAAATTTGCGCGCACAAATCCTTAAAGGGGCACGCACTAAATTTTCGACATCCTCCGATCTTAGTGAAATGTATACCATAGATAGAGGAGGCTTGGAGAAGAACAGAAATACAAGTTACAACTTCCCAAGTCTCTCCAGAGCTGAGATCTGCACATCCCAACTCCAATTTGACCCATTCACAGAAATGAAGGTTTCGTTGTCAGTGGAATTTTTATGTTTTGAAGGGCTTATGATGTTCATGGGGAGTCCTACAGTCACCTAAATGTTATTTTAAGTCATAAATTTGATCCAGGAGTTAAACAAACCATGTCCAAAAAGTGATGATTTCAGACAATGCAAATAAATTGCATGTGGGATGTCCAGATCTCAGCTCTGGACAGACTTTTTGTGCTCAAACCTCTTTTTCTTTGCTTCTCCAAGCCTCCTCTTTCTATCTTGTGTGTTTCAAGAAAATCTGAGGAAGTCGAAATTTGCGCACACAAATCCTTAAAGGGGCACGCACAAAATTTTCGACAACCTCCGATCTTAATGAAATGTATACCATAGAAAGAGTAGGCTTGGAGAAGAACAGAAATAGAAGTTTCAGCTTCCCAAGTCTCTCCAGAGCTGAGATCTGCATATCCCAACTCCAATTTGACCCATTCACAGAAATGAAGGTTTTGTGGTCAGTGGAATTGTTATGTTTTGAAGGGCTTAAGATGTTAAGGGGGAGTCCTACAGTCACCTAAATGTGATTTTAAGTCAAAAATTTGATCCAGGAGTTAATAAAACCATGTCCAAAAAGTGATGATTTCAACCAATGCAAATAAATTGCTTGTGGGATGTCCAGATCTCAGCTCTGGACAGAATTTTTGTGCTCAAACCTCTTTTTCTGTGCTTCTCCAAGCCTCCTCTTTCTATCTTGTGAGTTTCAAGAAAATCTGAGGAAGTCGAAATTTGCACGCACAAATCCTTAAAGGGGCACGCACGAAATTTTCGACATCCTCCGATCTTAATGAAATGTATACCATAGATAGAGGAGGCTTGGAGAAGAACAGAAATACAAGTTACAGCTTCCCAAGTCTGTCCAGAGCTGAGAACTGCACATCCCAACTCCAATTTGACCCATTCACAGAAATGAATGTTTCGTTGTCAGTGGAATTTTTATGTTTTGAAGGGCTTATGATGTTCAGGGGGAGTCCTACAGTCACCTAAATGTGATTTTAAGTCAAAAATTTTATCCAGGAGTTAAAAAAACCATGTCCAAAAAGTGATGATTTCAACCAATGCAAATAAATTGCTTGTGGGATGTCCAGATCTCAGCTCTGGACAGAAGTTTTGTGCTCAAACCTCTTTTTCTGTTCTTCTCCAAGCCTCCTCTTTCTATCTTGTGAGTTTCAAGAAAATCTGAGGAAGTCGAAATTTGCGCGCACAAATCCTTAAAGGGGCACGCACAAAATTTTCGACATCCTCCGATCTTAATTAAATGTATACCATATATAGAGGAGGCTTGGAGAAGAACAGAAATACAAGTTACAGCTTCCCAAGTCTGTCCAGAGCTGAGATCTGCACATCCCAACTCCAATTTGACCCATTCACAGAAATGAATGTTTCGTTGTCAGTGGAATTTTTATGTTTTGAAGGACTTATGTTGTTCAGGGGGGTCCTACAGTCACCTAAATGTGATTTTAAGTCATAAATTTGATCCAGGAGTTAAACAAACCATGTCCAAAAAGCGATGATTTCAGACAATGCAAATAAATTGCATGTGGGATGTCCAGATCTCAGCTCTGGATTGACTTAGGAAGCTGAAACTTGTGTTTCTGTCCTAATCTCAGCCTCCTCTTTCTATCTTGTGAGTTTCAAGAAAATCTGAGGAAGTCGAAATTTGCGCGCACAGGGGTACACACTAAATTTTCGACATCCTCCGATCTTAATGAAATGTATACCATAGAAAGCGGAGGCTTGGAGATGAACAGAAATACAAGTTTCAGCTTCCCAAGTCTGTCTAGAGCTGAGATACACATCCCACAAATTTAATGTGGGTAGTCCCAATTACAATCAATTTAATGGGACAAATTGTATTTGGGATCTCAGCAATCCCTGTCTGTGATTCTTTGCTAAGAATTCCACTTTTTAGCACTTTTGCACAGTGCAGTTCTCAATATGTCCAATATATGTCTAATATATGTCTATGTATGTATGTATGTATGTATCTATCTGTAGGATGTTTGTCTATCTGTCTATCTGTCTGTCTGTCTGTCTTTCCTTTTTGCCCATTACTTTGATTGGAAGTGGGACTACCCACTTCCAATCAGTTTAATGGACCCAAAATCATCACTTGGTGTACTGCATTTTTATAACTTCTGGATCAAATTCAATGATTTCATCCAATGCAAATAAATTGCATGTGTGTAGTCCCATATACAGTCAAATGAATGGGCAGTGGTCTATTGGGGGACATATATCTATACAATCAATTGATAATGGGCAGATAGCCTGTTGAATAAATTGTACGTGGGTGGTCCCACTTACAGTCAAATGAATGGGCAGTTAGTCTGTTGGTGGACATACAGCTTTACAATCAATTGCTAATGGGCAGATAGCCTGTTGAATAAATTGTTCGTGGGTGGTCCCACTTACAGTCAAATGAATGGGCAGTTAGTCTGTTGGTAGACATACAGCTATACAATCAATTGCTAATGGGCAGATAGCCTGTTGAATAAATTGTACGTGGGTGGTCCCACTTACAGTCAAATGAATGGACAGTTAGTCTGTTGGTGGACATACAGCTATACAATCAATTGCTAATGGGCAGATAGCCTGTTGAATAAATTGTATGTGGGTAGTCCCACTTACAGTCAAATCAATGGACAGTTAGTGTGTTGGTGGACATACAGCTATACAATTAATTGCTAATGGATAGTTAGTCTGTTGGTTGACTCAGTTTGTGTGCAAAATAGATGGTTAGTGGGCATATAGCGGGTCCGTGGACAGCCCCGCCCTCTCAGGGTGGTCAAGGGGTCTCCCTGGTCAATTTGGGAAAAATAGTGGGTCAGGGGGATGATAATGGGTCCGTGGATAGCCCCACCCCTCCCCAGGGTGGTCAGGGGGTCTCACTGGTCAGTTTGGGTAAAATAGTGGGTCAGGGGGATGATAATGGGTCCGTGGACAGCCCCGCCCCCCCAGGGTGGTCAGGGGGTCTCACTGGTCAGTTTGGGTAAAATAGTGGGTCAGGGGGATGATAATGGGTCCGTGGACAGCCCCGCCCCCCCAGGGTGGTCAGGGGGTCTCACTGGTCAGTTTGGGTAAAATAGTGGGTCAGGGGGAGGATAATGGGTCCGTGGACAGCCCCGCCCCCCCCCCCAGGGTGGTCAGGGGGTCTCACTGGTCAGTTTGGGTAAAATAGTGGGTCAGGGGGATGATAATGGGCCCGTGGACAGCCCCGTCCCCCCCAGGGTGGCACAGGGGTCCATGGGGGTCTTCAGGGGGCATTGCGTCCCACTCCCCCATTAAAAGAACACATTGCAACAAATGGAACGAGGGAGAGCCCTGCCCCGAGAGGCGCCCGATTGCCATCGATATGAATGGAGAAGGCGCCCATTCATTCGAGCCAGAGGTGGGACGTGAGGCCGCCCTCACTTGGGTAAAGGCTGAACTGCACTGGAGAGGCTATATTCGGGGGTGTTCCTTTAAACGCCCGTGGCGGGGGTCCGCTGCGCCCGAGGCAGTCCTTCACGTCACAGACCTTCCCCGTCGGACCCCCGAACGAACGGGCGCCCGCCCCGGTGCCCTGAAAAATTTCCTGAGGCTGGCGCGCAGGGTACAGGGACCCTCGGACACGTTCCCATATCGCAATGGGCTATTGACCATCTATTTGACGAGGTTTTTGGTGTTTTGACTTGGTTTGACTTGACGTCCCTTATGTAGGAAATGGCTCTTTTATTGAGAATTTGGGTACTGCAGCCCCTGTTGCGGCAAATGAAAAAACACAAGATTCTCCTCCCGGCCCTCCACTGGGGGACGTAGCGGTCTTACCACCTCCGGAGCTAACGTCTTGGACTCTGGATGAGCTGTCTCAGGAGCACCTGGGAGCCTTCCGGGTCCTCGAGGGGGTCCGTGAGACAGGGGGCGTGCACTTCCCGCAGTTTGCTTGTCGCTGGGGCTGAGAGCTGGGCCCAGGTTGAGGCGGAGCAGAAGGTTTCCTGGCCACGGGAGGATGCCCTCGGCGAGAAGACGGGGAATGGGCCATGGCGGCAGGCTTGCGGCGAGGCATGATGTGAGAGATGGCCTCCGTCTGTTTCTTCACCATGGAGAACTGCTGGGCGAAGTCCTCGACAGTGTCGCCGAAGAGGCCAAACTGGGAGACAGGGCCGTTGAGGAAGCGAGTCTTTTCTGCTTCACGCATCTCGACCATGTTCAGCCATTGTTGACGCTCCTGGACCACGAGCGTGGCCATCGCCTGCCCGAGCGCCTGCGCTGTGAACTTTGTCACTCTCAGGGCGAGGTCGGTCGCTGAGCCCAGATCCTGCAGCGTGTTGGGATCAGGACCACCCCCGTGCATGTTTCTCAGTGCCTTGGCTTGATGGACCTGCAGGAGAACCATGGCATGCAGGGCGGAAGCGGTGCATCCGGTGGCGCTGTAGGCCTTCGCGGTCAGCGAGGATGTTGCTCTACCGGTCCGGGAAGGGAGTACAGGGCGGCCCCGCCAGGTGGTAGGGCTTCCAGGGCATAAATTACAGTTGTAAGCGAGCCGCGACCGCAACGTTGTCATGGTCATGAACCATCCACAAACGCAGCCTCGGTGTGATCGCTACCCAGACACGAGACAACGCCTGTAGCTGTCTGAAGCGGAGAGCACTCTACCGCATCCAGGAACAACACGGGGGCGGAAAGGCATCTTTATAAAGACGCGTCCTTAAAAGGTGCACCGTAAGATCCAACAGCTTGCAGCAGAGTAATAGCAGGAACTGGTGTGTAACTTGCAGCAATTGCAGACATGACCATCGGCTCTGAAGAAATTTTCTGAATGAACTCCCGTATTTGCCCCACTTAAATACCCGTATGTCTGGGGGCGGGATATGCAAATACTGGCTGCCAACTTCTCATTGGCCTTTTTTCATAGATCAGAGGTGAATATCGGCGCTCAAAAGAGAGACCCCTAGTGTCGCTTCTCTGACACAGCGTGGAGACAGCGACAGAAGGGGAACTAAAGTTTGGCCAGGTTTAGATAGTTTGTTATTTTTTTATTTATTTATTGTATATTGAAAATAGATTAATCTCCCATGCGATATATATATATAATGTACTGTAGATTGTGGTTATACTACTGAGTAAGTGGCCAATATAATCAAAAGAAGAACAAGAATAAGAAGTTGAATTACCATAATTCAGCCAAATGTGTATCTTTTTTCTTCATCATCTTATCCAATGTTACACCATAAGTCTTGGATGACCAGACTTAAGCTAGGCTTCAGCCAAATTAGTTATTTTTGCTTCTTTGTTTCTCATGGCTAATCAGAATTATGCAAGAATACAGCTGAATGCAGTTTCACACAATGTTGTTACAAACCCAACGACAGAACTAAACCAGAAGTGCCAAATGTCAGCCAGATTTGGCCAAAACACAGTTGCTATATTGGTATAGTGAATTTTTGTGTATTTCTTGGAAATGTGATAATTTTGAGTGATATTAACCATTTAATGAGTTGTTTACTTAAAAGAGATTATTGATTTTGTGAATTGTTCATTAAGAAGAGATGCAATCAGATTAGGGCTGCTTTTCTTCTAAACATTGTTAGCCTAAATTGATGATAGAGACTATTGGTGGCAGTGGTTTGTTTGATTTACTAATGATTATGATGTTTTTGGGAAGTGTGGAATAGTGCTATTTGGGAATGAATTGTGTAGTGTGACTGAACAGGTTTATTGAAAATAATTGGTTTGCGGAGTGAATAACTTTGTTTATATACACTCACCTAAAGGATTATTAGGAACACCATACTAATACTGTGTTTGACCCCCTTTCGCCTTCAGAACTGCATTAATTCTACGTGGCATTGATTCAACAAGGTGCTGAAAGCATTCTTTAGAAATGTTGGCCCATATTGATAGGATAGCATCTTGCAGTTGATGGAGATTTGTGGGATGCACATCCAGGGCACAAAGCTCCCATTCCACCACATCCCAAAGATGCTCTATTGGGTTGAGATCTGGTGACTGTGGGGGCCATTTTAGTACAGTGAACTCATTGTCATGTTCAAGAAACCAATTTGAAATGATTCAGCTTTGTGACATGGTGCATTATCCTGCTGGAAGTAGTCATCAGAGGATGGGTACATGGTGGCCATAAAGGGATGGACATGGTCAGAAACAATGCTCAGGTAGGCCGTGGCATTTAAACGATGCCCAATTGGCACTAAGGGGCTTAAAGCGTGCCAAGAAAACATCCCCCACACCATTACACCACCACCACCAGCCTGCACAGTGGTAACAAGGCATGATGGATCCATGTTCTCATTCTGTTTACGCCAAATTCTGACTCTACCATCTGAATGTCTCAACAGAAATCGAGACTCATCAGAACAGGCAACATTTTTCCAGTCTTCAACTGTCCAATTTTGGTGAGCTCTTGCAAATTGTAGCCTCTTTTTCCTATTTGTAGTGGAGATGAGTGGTACCCGGTGGGGTCTTCTGCTGTTGTAGCCCATCCGCCTCAAGGTTGTGCGTGTTGTGGCTTCACAAATGCTTTGCTACATACCTCGGTTGTAATGAGTGGTTATTTCAGGGAAAGTTGCTCTTCTATCAGCTTGAATCAGTCGGCCCATTCTCCTCTGACCTCTAGCATCAACAAGGCATTTTCGCCCACAGGACTGCCGCATACTGGATGTTTTTCCCTTTTCACACCATTCTTTGTAAACCCTAGAAATGGTTGTGTGTGAAAATCCCAGTAACTGAGCAGATTGTGAAATACTCAGACCAGCCTGTCTGGCACCAACAACCATGCCACGCTCAAAATTGCTTAAATCACCTTTCTTTCCCATTCTGACATTCAGTTTGGAGTTCAGGAGATTGTCTTGACCAGGACCACACCCCTAAATGCATTGAAGCAACTGTCATGTGATTGGTTGATTAGATAATTGCATTAATGAGAAATTGAACAGGTGTTCCTAATAATCCTTTAGGTGAGTGTATATATTTACATATACCTATCAATATATGCATGTATATATATATATACACAGTGTGTGTGTGTGTGTGTATTGCACAGGGTGCATGTGAAGCGTCTAGTGCAGTAGGGTAGTAGTGTAGTAGTATTGCTTGCAGCATTGTGCTATATGCTTATTACTCTCTGCTTACAGCTATTGCCGCTGGCTAGCCTCCTTGATAGAAGGGGAAAAGAGGAGTAGAGTGTGTAAGACTCTTCCTGCTAGGACAGAGCCTCTCCACCACCAAGACTCCTGCAGTGCCTCCCCGGGGCCACACACGGTAACTGGGTATCTCACGGTCCTAGGCTAAACTACAGGGGGATCTCGGAGCAGCAGTGGGCCCCAGAGATGAGGTGTGAAGGCCCACCTGCGTGGACATGCCCTGGAACCCATCAACCACTGCCCCAGCTATGGGCAAATAGCCCCACTGCCTTGTGGTAAGTCTATTGAGACTAAGGCTAAGGGAGCCCACCCTGACAGAAAAGCAATGCACTGGCAGTGCGCAATAACTGGGCCTTAACAAACAATGGACTCCTGTAGCCAAGATGAGGGACCAGTTGTCCCGGGACCCACCCTTGCCACTGGATTTACCCCATCTTGGTGAAGATAGTGGCGCACCCCCTGTGGCACTTTAAAACCCTCCTTGCGCAGGTCTCCACTTTTGACCACGGTGAATATTATCTGGACCTTACATAAGTTGAAGTCTGACAGCGATGGAGTGTCTGGCAACGGGAGCATGTACTGGGAGCTCCTAGTCAGAACCCTGCATGATAGCGGCACAGGGTATTTGGTCACTAGCAACTAGGACTGAGTGGCAGCTGTTTACGGCAGACCCCTGTGCGACTGAGCAGCCCTATTTAGGGACCACACTGCTCAATTGGGGAAGGGCCTAGAAAAGGTGGCCTAAAAATGTCCCACTCGATCCCATCTGGATAGGTTACCGTGCCTATCGAGTCATTCCACTACTGCGGTCGAAATAAGAAACAATATAACCTAAAATTGGCAACATGGAATGTAAGGACTCTCCTAGACTCGTATGGCATCTCTGATGGGCCTCACAGGAGAACAGCTCTGATTGCTGCTGATCTAAGGCGTTACAACATTGACATTGCTGCCCTGAGAGAGACCAGGCTCCTGGATGAAGGCTCTCTAACAGAGGAAGGGATGGGTTACACCTTCTTCTGGAAAGGTTTCCCCACAGGTGGACAACATCTCCACGGAGTAGGACTGGCGATCAAGAACACCCTTCTAATAAGTCTCAAAGAAACACCTTTTGGTATTAATGAAAGGCTAATGATCCTCCATATCCCCCTGACAAAGAAGCGTTATGCCACACTTCTTAGTGCCTACGCACCAACTTTGCCATCTGAGAACGAGGCCAAGGAATGCTTTTATCAGACACTGGATGAAGCTCTTTGCCGGATCCCTAAGAGTGACAAGATCCTCTTGCTTGGGGACTTTAATGCTAGGGTGGGACAGAACAACAGGATATGGGGTGGGGTGCTAGGTTGGCATGGTATAGGTAGGGTGAATGCAAATGGCATGAGGCTACTTACTCTTTGTTCTGAGCATAACGTTACCATAACCAACACCATCTTCCAGCAGAAGGCCAAGTATAAGACTTTGTGGATGCACCCTCGCTCTAAACATTGGCATATGATTGACTTCATCATTGTGAGGCGTAGTGACATCAAGAATGTTCACATCACCCGTGCCATGAGGGGTGCAGAGTGCTAGGCTGACCATTTACATTTACATTTACATTTATGCATTTGGCAGACGCTTTTATCCAAAGCGACTTACAGAGCCCTTATTACAGGGACAATCCCCCCCGGAGCAACTTGGAGTTAAGTGCCTTACTCAAGGACACAATGGTGGTGGCTGTGGGGCTCGAACCAACATCTTTCTGATAACCAGATTACCAGTTATGTGCTTAGACCACTACACCACAACCACCACTCAGACCATCGTATGATTGTGGCCATGCTCCATATGAAAGTGCGTCCACCTCTGCGACTGCAAAAGCCTAATAAAAAGAAGCTAAATTGCAACCGCTTGGGAATCAAAGAAGCCAGAAGTGAGTTCCGACGCCAGCACCAGGCAGCATTGGCAGGAAGCTCAGAGATTAGTGCAAAAAACAACACGGCCATCCAGAATAAGTGGTGGACTAAAAAGGCACATGAAATCCAGGCCTTTGCTGATAAAAATGACATACATCATTTTTATAATGCTGTCAAAACAATATACGGCCCAAGAAATCACTGCATCATGTCCCTGAAGACAGCTGATGGTCTAAAGCTCATGAAGGATAAAGATAGTATCCTATTGAGGTGAGCTGAACACCCTGATTAATCAGGTCTCTGATGCAGACTCCACCATCCTTGACGAATTGCCTATACATCCTCCTATTCATGACCTCAGTCTAACACCAACCTTCCAGGAGGTCCTATCAGCTGTCCGTTCCCTTAAGAACAACAAGTCCCCTGGCGAAGATAATATCCCTGCTGAGCTAATAAAGGAAGGAGGGTACATGTGTATGCGCACCCTCTACCCAGGGCCGATTCTAGACATTTGGAGGCCCTAGGCAAAATGTATGTTGGAGGCCCCCCACCATGCCCTCCTCCCCTCCACCTTTCAGAATTCACGAGTTCACACTTACATCAAATTAAATAGAGTAAAGATTATGCGTATTTGGCATGCTGTCCAGGGGAGGGCTCCAGGCTCTGAATTTTGGCCAGATTTACACAGTATTGCATTGTATTTTGGATTGTGTTGTTTACATCCAATAAGAGATTATTAAACATCAAAGTGAGGAGATGGGGCGGTGGAGGGATGCTGATAAACTGTCAATGAACAGAGGTAAGTCTGCAGTATATATACCTCTTATCTCGTTGATTATCTGAATGTGCTCCTCCCGAACTTTGTTAATAAAACATCATTTAATAAAAAAGACTTGAAAACAAATATGATTCCTAACCATTTTATTTATGCAAAACCTGTTATCAGTATTTTTATATTCCCTAATTGTTTAATTTTAATTTAATAACTTTTTTTTTAGCAGTCAGGAAGTTTTTTGCAGTAATTTGTTCAGTAATTTATTTATGGTAACACACTAACCCACTATTTGGGATAATGAACAGTTTTGTTTTTGATAGACAAAATATAGTCATATTAGGTATGTATTGTAGAGAAATACCTTATGATACACAAATCAGCTGCTAGTGGAAGTGAAAAGACAAGTTAATTTCGTCAACTGTAATTGTGTGCTTATTCATATGCTTAAGATTGCATACTTATTTTCAATAAATATCGCAACAGTATTTATGATTGGAAAACGAAAAGAATGAAGTCTATTATGGTCTATAGTCTATTATGATAGACTAGAGCAGTTAATGTAGGCTAAACATCCGCGTTTTAGAAGATATAAAGACTGTTTTAAAACATAATAAACAATGCTTTAGTATAGTGCGTTTGCTCTTTAAATTCAGAGGTTGGGAGTGACTCACATGTTAACGTGATATTAATTGGTTTAACTACAGGTGAATGACAATTGTTATATCCAACGGACAAACAGCATAGTATTTTGCTGCTCTTGATTGGTGGATAAGCATGTGTATGTTTTGGAGGCCCCGCCTCCAAGGCCGAGGCCCTAGGCAACTGCTTGTTCGCCTATAGGTAGCGCCGGCCCTGCCTCTACCAGTACATTATGAAGGCCTGGACTGATGAGATCATTCCACAACAATGGAGAGATGCAAACATTGTTGTCATTTATAAAAAAAAGGGTGGCAAGGCCATTTGCGGCTATAGTAGGGGTATATCCCTTCTTTCTGTTGCTAGTAAGGTTCTGGCTAGGGTGTTGCATCAGAGACTCTTTACTAACATCACCGAGTCAATGCTGCCTGAATCGCAGTGTGGATTTCGGAGGAACTGGAGTATGGTCGACATGATCTTCACAGTCCGGCAGCTTCAGGAAAAGTGCCAGGAGCAACATCAGGACCTGTTTATGGCCTTTGTCGACCTCTCCAAAGCTTTTGACACTGTGCAAAGAGAGCTCTTATGGGATGTCCTCCTGAGGATTGGCTGTCCCAATAAATTTGTTAACATCCTCCGTCAGTTCCATGATGGGATGACTGCTCGGGTGACCATCAGTGGACAAAAGGAGCCTTTCTTTGTACGCACAGGGGTGAGGCAGGGGTGTGTGCTAGCACGAGTGCTCTTTAACATTTTCCTCATGTGTGTTACCAAGGTTCTCCATAATGAGATTGAGAGCAGCAGTAGTGTGGCAGTGCACTTTAGACTAGATGGCAATCTCTTTAACATTAGGAGGCTCAACGCAACCACTAAGAGTCCTGGAGTTGCAGTATGCAGACGACTGTGCTTTTGTGGCCCATTCTCCAGAGGATCTCCAGTCTGTCCTTGCTGTGGCGGTGAGAGCGTACAGCAGGATGAGGCTGACTGTCAACACCAACAAGACAGAAGTGGTTTGTCAATGGAGTACCAGTGTCCCATCCACTCTACTCCCCTTCACTGTTGGTGGTGAACAACTGTCAGTAGTGTCATCATTGAAATATATGGGGAGTATTCTCGCAGAGGATAGTGGGATCGACAGCGATATCCAGAGCCGGATTAAACAGGCCTCATCTGCTTTTGGTAGACTTCGGCACAGAGTATTTGAGAACAAGAACCTTCATCTCCTTACAAAGGTCATTGTTGTAGGGTTTCTTGGTTCAGGTTTGGGGAATGTACAATTAATATTAATGATTGTAATCAATGATTAATCATACGGTTTGAACGAGATAGCAATACATTCTAAATTGCCCCAAAACAGGGGTTATATAGCCCAAAAGTCTGCCTCAGATATATATAGATAATTAACACAACGAATTATAATTAATTAGGAATATACATCATATGCAGACAGGCTGTATTAATTTTCAGAACACCTTAATGGAATTAACCCGTACCGCAACCAATCAGTTCGTCCACCGAACCACTTTGTTCGACACTCTTGATCAATTCTCCAGAAGGTTTATTCTTAGTATAAGCTTACTTAATCAAAGCACGTTAACTTACTTTGATAATATCAGCTCGTAGCTTTAGATCGCACATTAAAGAGGCTTTGCTTTATGACCAACAAACACAGACAATCAAGTGTATAATTGGGTTTAATACAAGGAACTAGGATATATCACTACACTTAAACAAACATAGAACACATTTAACAACAAACATTTAACATAGAACAAACAAAGTAAAACAGTAAGGAAAATGATAGCAAACTTGTTACAACAGCTAAACCTTAAGAGCCAGCAAGGGACTTACACACTTTAACGCATTTGAATTTAGATGGGATAATACTTGCAAAATGGACCTTTGTGTCGCTGAACAAGACTGCGTGTGTGCGTGAATGTCCTCGTTGCGTCTGTGAGATGGAGGATTTCTCTTGGTGCTTCTCGAGCGTGGATCGCTCGCGGGAAGTTCAAAACGTCTTAAAGAGTAGTTGTTGACTGAGGGAGCTGAGTTTTGTCTGAAGACAAGGAAAAGACTGAGATAAACGCCAAATAAAATAAAAGACAAAGAAAGAAAAATGAGAGAGTTTGAAGAGAAGTTGAAGAACACTTGAAGAGGTTCAGAAGAGTACCGGAGTAAGAAAGCAAGAGAGCAAAAACGGATAAAAGAGACAAGAGAGCGATTCCACACCAGATCCTGACTTTTAAGGTAGGGAGGTCACGCCTCCTTTGGGAGGAATGACCCAATGAGGCTCCTCAGTTTTGGCGCGAGAAGGTTCCCTTTGTCTTGTCTTGTCAAGGCTCGTCATTTGCCTAATTTACGACAGGGTCCGGATATGGTTTGAATCACTCAAAAAATTGTAAAACATAGCAGAATACATTTTAATGTAACCATATATATATATTCAGCAAGGGCGAGTCGAAAGGTTTAATTTGATACCAAGAAACTTGTATTTGGTACACTTAAAAGTGAATATATATTCTTAGACTCTTTATATAAGCCCTCAGAGTTTAACTACACAACTAAACAATCTTAACTAGTTTGATATAACAGCAGAAATACCCAAACATATGGGAATAAAACATATACGCTTAAAAATAAGCCATTTCTTGGTTTTAAATGGTATGAACGTGTGTGTGTATAGATTTTCAGTGTGTAGATGGCGATATCACGAGTGTCTCTGTAGAGGCTGTTTGGGTTGTAAAAACGTCAAGAAGCATTCTAACTCCCAGACTTGCTGGCACTACCTCGTGATTTAGATGGGGAGTCACAGGGTGTGGGTTTAGGAGCCTTCGCATAAATGTGTGCATTGCATTCAGAGTTAATGAGTTCATGATTTTCCGTTCATACTCTACATTGTATATCAAGCGGTCTGTGTACCGCTCGAATTGCTGCCTGTCTGGCAGACATCTCAGCCTGGATGAAGGAACACCACCTTCAACTCAACCCTGCCAAGACCGAACTCCTTGTCTTTCCAGCCAACCCGGCTGTTGAACACAACATCACCATGCAGCTGGGTCCAACTACAGTTGCGCCTTCCAAAACGGTCAGAAATCTAGGGGTAACCATTGATGATGGGCTAAATTTCACAGACCACATTTCAAAAACTGCAAGATCATGTAGATTTACACTCTATAATATCAGGAAGATAAGACCCTTCCTCTCTGTACATGCCACACAACTGCTCGTTCAGTCCCTTGTCATAACTAGACTGGACTACTGTAACGCTCTCATTGCAGGCCTTCCTGCATGTGCTATTAGACCCCTGCAAATGATCCAGACTGCAGCAGCACGTCTGGTCTTTAATGAGCCTAAGAGAGCACATGTTACACCACTCTTTGTCTCTCTCCACTGGCTGCCGGTTCATGCACGTATTCAATTCAAGGCCCTGATGCTGGCATATAAAACAGTCACTGGGTCTGCTCCAGCATACCTAAAAACATTTATGCAGAGCTACGTTCCCACCAGAAGCCTGCGGTCGGCTAAGGAACGTCGCTTTGTCGTACCAAAACAAAGAGGCACCAAAACACTTTCCCGGACTTTCAGTTTCATCATACCACGGTGGTGGAATGACCTTCCCAACTCAATCAGGGAAGCTAACTCACTCTCTATCTTCAAAAAACGGCTAAAAACACATCTTTTCCAAAAGCACTTAACCGGTCACTAAAAAAAAAATATATATATTATTTACATTTCTTGTTGCACTTAAATCTGTTTGGTGTACTATTCTGATGATAGTGAAACTTTGTAATATGGCACTTTTTGTACCACTGTCTCCCTAAGATGATTTGCTGATGTTCTTCCTCTTTTGTAAGTCGCTTTGGATAAAAGTGTCTGCCAAATGAATAAATGTAAATGTAAATGTGTCAACACCCTCCTCTATAGCTGTGAAGCTTGGGTAAACTACAGCCATCACATTAAGTCCTTAGAGCGCTTCCATATCAGATGCCTTCAGCGCATTCTAGGAATTACATGGCGTGAGTGTATGCCTCACACTGAAATACTTGTAAAGACCAACTGCAGAAGTATTGAGGCCATGATCCTCCAGTGCCAGCTGCAGTGACTGGGCCACGTGATAAGGATGCCTCCATGCCGACTACCCCGCAGAGTGCTATATGGCCAGCTACATAATGGTCTACGCTCAGTTGGAGGGCTGAAGAAGCGCTATAAGGATCAAATGAAGATTACTATGAGAAAGTGTAAGATCAGACCAGAGGACCTGGAGTATGTTGCTGTTGATAGTAACATCTGGTGATGGCTTTGTAGGGATGGGGCACATATGCTGGAGATGGAGAGGACAACCAAAAGACAACAGGAGAGAGCCAGGAGACACACAGCCATGGCTGCTATCAATACCACCACTACTACCACATATATATGCCCCACCTCTAATAGTGCTTGTGGGTCCAAGATAGGACTGTTCAGCCATCAAAGATCTCACCGTTAAACAAGTGGACGTCATCATCAGATAACGATGGACAACCGAAGAAGAAAAATATATATACATAAAAACACACAAAAAGGGTATTATTTTCTCTAAAAGAGTGGAGCAAACAGAAAGCATCTTTTTCACGATGCCTTTTGTTTGTGTTTATTTCCTGGTTGCGGTTGATGTCTCTCCCCGTCTGATGGCCACGATCACTGCCTTTCGTGTCTGGGTGCCACCCACGCGGAGTCAGCATTTGTGGATGGTTCATGTCCTCACTGCGAGGACATGACCATGGCTACGTTGCGGTCGCAACATAGCCATGGTCGTAGCCAATGGAAATTGCCATGTGGAATTTGTGAACATATTGCCATTGATCCGGGGCAAGCACGTGTTGTTCCGGATGGACAACACAGCAACGGTGGCGTATATCAACTCCCAAGGCGGCCTACGCTCTTGCCGTATGTTACAACTTGCCCGCCATCTCCTCCTTTGGAGTCAGCACCAACACAAGTCACTGCGAGCCACTCATATCCCAGACCACCTCAACAGCACAGCGTACGTGCTGTCGCGGCAGGTTACGCCCAGGGGAGAGTGGAGGCTCCACCCTCAGGGGGGTCCAGCTGATCTGGAGTCGATTCGGCCAAGCACAGGTAGACCTTTTCACTTCCCCAGAATGCCCACTATGGTACTCTCTGACCGAGGCTCCCCTCGGCACAGATGCTTTGGTAAACAGCTGGCCCCTGGGGCTGGGCAAGTATGCGTTTCACCCAGTGAGCCTACTTGCACAAACGTTGTGCAAAGTCAGGGAGGACAAGGAGCAGATCCTCTTAGTGGCCCCTTATTGGCCCTCCCGTATTTGGTTCTCGGACCTCACGCTCCTCGCGACAGCCCCCCCTGGCAAATTCCACTGAGGAAGGACCTTCTTTCTCAGGGACGGGGCACCATTTGGCACCTGCGACCGGACCTCTGGGATCTCCATGTCTGGCCCTTGGACGGGATGCAGAAGACCTAAATGGCCTACCACCCACAGTGGTAGACACGATCACTCTGGCGAGGGCCCCCTCAACGAGGCGCCTTTACAGCCTGAAGTGGTGTTTGTTTGTTCAGTGGTGTTCTTCCCAAGGTGAAGAGCTAAAAACTAAAGGTGCTCTCTCTGAAGATCGCCTGACCTTCTCTGTCAGTGAACTGTGCCTAGAGTTCGGTCTGCCTTACTCTCACGTCATACTCTCACGTAACCATTTTAGGTGACGTGAGTGCTTTTCTATTATAGCGGCACCAAGAGGCAAAGGTGTGTATTTTAGTAAAATGGACACAGCCACTACGAATCATTCTGCACTGGTTTGGTTCCGATCGGGCAAACGGCCTAGGACGAGTTAATTTAGATTTTTTTTGAATAGCAGGAAAGCGAAGGTGTGGAGCAAAATTCTGGCAGGGGGTAAAACTCTTCGGCATGACGCAACGAATCAGAGGAAACAAGAAATTTGTTTCTAGCCCTTACGGTACAAGATTTATGGCCCAACATTTGATCTTTGTTTGTTTTGTTTGCAATACTGCCAACTAGTCTTTGAAGGATGTGTCTGTTCTCCTGAGTAGTGGGGGGATTTGGAACCATCCTGCCAAGTTTGGAATCTCTACGACTTAATGTCTCTGACAACCAGACACTTTTAGGTCAGAAACATTTTTTTTATAAAAATACTAAGAAGAAAATAGGAACAAATGCAATAGTGTTCCTGCACTAGGGTTCCTTCTTAGACCCCTAAAATTTCAAAAGACATTGTCAGTATTAAAACTTTCTTCAAATAATTTTATATGCATTAATATACTCATTAATATACTATACCTGTGGCTCCCTCTGGTGGACAAAAATAGTCTTACAGCTTTCATAAGTCATAAATGGCTGATAATTTAAAATGTACTGTTATCCCGTTCATCATAAATCAATGAAATGTATTATGATTCCTCAGAATGTCCTGTTTTCCATATTTACACAGTTTTGTGAAGTTTGGCATTTCTGCCAACAAGACACAGGACTATTAGTCATAATGGGCCACATGGGTCAAATATATCGGATTGTATCTTCTAGATGATTTAATGGATCAAAATTCTTTCGATTACTTTTTGCAGGCATGGTCTAGTGCTGAACTGGGCCAAGTTTGGTGAAGATCCGATAAAAGGCCTAGGAGGAGTTTTGAAAAAGCAGGGTTTTCAGTAAATTAGAATGGCAGAAACATTTTATAAAATGAAATAAAACTGAGATATACATTTTGTAGGACTTGACGCAAGGATTTAGAGGTAAAGAGCATTTTGATTTTAATGTGCTCTTCTGGCCGATTCTCACAAAACTTGGTACACAGCCTCATTTTGACACTGTGTATGAATATCTCAAGTTTTGTAATGGTCGGCCATTCAGATTTTATGTTATAATCTGCTGAAATGTGATTGGCTGCTGGTGGCCATGTTTTTTTATTTGTCCGAATTATATTGTAGTATATGTTAGCCTTTGGCCCCTACAAGATGCATAGCAATTTTAAACTTCATGGATCATATGGTTGCGGGCCGATAAGCGACTTTGCGTGCACCCTCAGAATGTCCTGTTGTCTATGTGTATCAAGTTTTGTAACCTTTGGCCTTTCCATTTGGTAGATATTGGTAATACATACAAAATGGACAATGCCTGACCAATTCGTTGGCTTATGTCTTCATAACGATTTGATGAATCAAAATTCCTTTGATAACTTTTTGTCAGGAGGGTTCATAGTAGACACACACCAATTTTTATGAGAATGGGTAATGCGGACTTGGAGTTTGAAAAAGTTGCTTTTTTAGAAAATTTGAATTTCGGAAACATTTTATAAAATGCCATAAAACTAAGACAAACATTTTGTAGGTCTATGTGCAAAGAATTAGAGAATAAAATAATTTTCAGATTATTCACCTCGGTTGCGGAGTTATTGCTGAAAACGTTAATGTCCTTGTTATTGCGCCACCTTGTGGCCGATTTTCATAAATCTTGGTACACAGCCTCATTCTAACGCTGTCTACAAATATCTCAAGTTTCGTAATGGTCGGCCATTAATATTTGATGTTATTAGTTGCTGATATTGATTGGCTGCTGGCACCCATGTTTTTGTATTAGTCCATTTGATATTGTAGGATATATTAGCCTTTTTGCAAAATTTTTGTCAGGAGGGTTCATAGAAGACACACCCCAGATTTCTACAGCGTAGGAGGAGTTTTAAAAAGTAGGTTTTTCGAATTATGCAAATTAGCATAGCCCTTTGTGCTTGAACCCCTAAAAATCCTTACAATTACAATTGGGATTCAGCCCTTCGGGCATGAACCCCTAATAATAATAATAATACAAATCCTTACAATTACAATAGGGATTCAGCTCTTTGGGCTTGAACCCCTAATAAGAAAACTAACAGAAACAATAGGGGTCTTTCGCCCCTTCGGGGCTTGACCCTAATAAGAAAACTAACAGAAACAATAAGGGTCTTTCGCCCCTTTGTGGCTTGACCCTTAATAAATATAGCTGTAAGCAGCGATACCGGAGTCAAGCCAATAATTGGCACCATGAGCAGCAAAAGAAGCATTGTGACATGTTTTTGGTTAGAGTCACATGAACAGTGTATGAGGAGTCAGAAAAAGTTAACTTTCAAAAGTTATTTATTAAAAAAAATAACTAACATTGCTATTTCACTTTTGTCCAGTATATGGCACTGTTCTGAAACTGCTGAGGTACTATCTGGGCATAATGTTATCATGCAAGAAAGCATTCAAGAGTTATAAGACAAAATAGCTATTTTTCTATCTCCTGACCAGTAGAGGACAGTGTGCTGAAACGCTGCAGGTAACCTTGGGACTTAATGCTGATAACACATACAAAGTTTCATCCCAATCCCTCAAAGCGTATCGGAGATACAGCATCAAGTTTAATTTTGTGCATTCTTGGAAGAATTCATTGAAGCGTCATTCAAAAACGGTATTGTTTATCAAAATTATGTGAGTTTTTTTTTTCATGAGTGGCTCTAGATGATGCAAACCTATTTTCATGCAAATCAGAGAAACAGTCTAGGAGGAGTTCAAAAAGTAGCTTTTCAAAACATTTAAAAGTGGCGGCTAGGAAGTTAGCTCGATCATGACATAATTGGCATCATAGTTCTTGGCATGAACCATGGAATCTATCAAGACCAGTCTCATTACAGTAGGCAAAAGGAGTCAATTGCTATTAGCATTTATATAAATAGCATTATAAATTTTGACCACAAGGTGGCGCTGTCCCAAAACCTTTTCAGTCCCTTCAGAGCAAAGTGCCAAAGACACATAACGAGTTTTGTAACAATATGCCAAGTCATTGGTAAATATAACATTTTATGATTAATTTCAAAATGGCCAACATCCAAAATGGCCGACATGGGAAAATGTGGTATCGTTCAACTCAGTATGTAGCACTTGATCTACAGAGACAATTTTCATTATATTTCAGCAAAAGTGTCCAAATGTTATTAGCCAAATTAGTTTTTTTTTTTTTTTAGCGATCTCCTGACCATAGGGGGCAGTGTGCCAAAATGCAGAAGGTAAGCTCAGGGCCTAATGATGATGACGACATGTAGCAAGTTTCGGCCCAATCCCTTGCCTTGAGCAAGGCACTTAACTCCAGGTTGCTCTGGGGGGATTGTCCCTGTAATTAGGGCTCTGTAAGTCGCTTTGGATAAAAGCATCTGCCAAATGCATAAATGTAAATGTAATGTTAGAAAATGTACCATTTATTCCCCCCTCACCCAGAGTGCAATCTCACAAGGCAGTCTCTTCTTTTTCCATTAATCCTCTGGGGTCGACGGACGTGCAGGCGCGTCCTGCTGGATATTTACAGCAGAAACAACTTAAAATACTCCGTCAATTTTGGGTATACAGATAATTGTAAGACATCATTAGAGACTATAAAGGGTCTACTTTTATTTGTGTGCACTCACAATAACAATAAAATCTTGTGCTTTTGTAAAATAAAGAATATAAAAAGGGTGCGTTATTCATTTTACTGCGCGTTTGCAACGATACACAGGCAAGAAAGCTCCAGGATATTAAGGAAGAGTTAACATTTTCCTCAGAAGAAGAGCGGGACTCTGATGAGAGACTTGATCCAACCGAGGATACAATTTCAGACGAGTAAGTCATTTAGTTTTCATTAGCTGACATGCTATTTTATATAAACATGTACATATTTTACTAGTGGTACTGTTTCCAGACTTGCCTGCCAGGATTCAGAGTATTGACATTTGAAATATGTCCTAATAAGCAAGTTTTAGTTACATTTAAATGCTGTTTCAGCTAAAGCAGGTATTTAAATTGTATGCTGTATGATATAAATATGATATGTAATATGATATAAAAATAATATGAATGTTTAGATTATATTTTATCTAGTGTTTATAATGCCTCATTAACAAAGCTTGTGCTTGCAAATATTTGTTAGGGTTAAATTAGTAAAATGCACTTTAAATATGCCCATATTAGAAAATCAGCATATTATAATGATTTCTGAAGGATCATGTGATACTGAAGACTGCAGTAATGATGCTGAAAATTCAGCTTTGATCACAAATTGCATTGTACAATATATTTAAATAGAAAACTGTTCTTTTAAATTGTAAAAAAGAGTTAAGTTGTTTCTGTATTTTAGATCAAATAAATCCAGTCTTGGTGAGCAGAAGAGACTTCTTTTAATGGTAGTGTATGTCTAAAATTAAGTAAAGTCTTTATGTAAAGAAAATATATAGTCAGACTACTTCTTTTAACTTAAAACTTGATTTTGATCATTAAGTCTCCTCACATTAATTCTCTATCCCTGAAAGGCCCAGGGGAGGGTCTTTGTCTCTCATGTGTGAATTAAAATACATATTCATAATCATTCACGCCTCCTCGCATATTACCTTTCAACACTAAAATGGTCTTACAAAAGTTAAATTACTATATTGTTTTGTATGAATGCGTGATCAGGATTTTGTAACAAAAACTCTAGACTACAAGATCCAGTTCTCAAAAGTATTGTGGACAAATGTTTAGTATTTGTTATATGGCCTTATTTCGGTGACTTAAAATTGTTGTTTTTTCAAAAACCATTCATAAATGTTATTTTCTCAAAAATACAAACCTGTACATGTTGCTCACATATTATTGTAGCCCACTTTGTGCTGAATACAGTGTAATCAGACTTTAGCCATTAATATGTTTTTAAGCAACTGAAAAAAGCACAAATGTCAAGGCATGTCAAAACTTCTCCAGGGCCCAAAATACCCTCAGACCTCAGAGGGTTAATTGACCAATGTAGGCCATGCATTCCTTTACCCACAACTGCCTTTATGGAACTGAACTCCAGAGGGAAAAGGACCAAACCTCTCCTTCCACATTTAAGGCGGCTGTAGCTCAGATGGTAGAGCGGGTCGGCTACCAATCGCAGGGTTGGTGGTTTGAATCCCGGCCCACACGGCTCCACATGCTGAAGTGTCCTTGGGCAAGACACTGAACCCTGAGTTGCTGCCAATGGCAGGCTAGCGCCTTGCATGGCAGCTCTGCCGCTTTTGGTGTGTGGATGGGTGATTGGGACACGGTGTAAAGTGTCCCAATCACCCATTGGGACACAAGGTTATTAACCTTAGAGGTAACCTCTAAGGTTAATAAAAAAGTGCTATATAAGTGCAAACCATTTACCATAGCTAGGAAGATGTAAAAGATCCCAATCCGCTAACTAACTCCTTTCCGGGGGTTTTTTTTTAAAAAACAAATCAGCTTCTGTATGAAGCATGTGCATTCAGTCTTAGCCTTGCGTGGTGTAGAATACAAATGGTTACACTTATCTCAGTACTTACACATACTTAGTAAATTATTAGTAGGTTTAACATACGAATATGCATCTTTAGGTGCCAGAGGAGCTCTCAGACCTTTCCGGTATTCTGGAGCGCTATCTGGTGGTGTGTTGGAGCAGACGGCAGGTTTATAAACCACCAGTTGAGTCTTTTGCTCTTGTAGCCAAGCACTGAGGTGCTCGCCGATCCTTTCTTCATATCTCTCCCACACTTATTTCTTCTTTCTGGACAGTTCTTTTTCACAACACTTTCCCATGCATATTTTACTTAAACACAATCATCAACATCTCTATTTCTACTTGATTAAGTACATTATATATATATATATATATATATATATATATATTAGTAACACTGTAGAATACTCCTGGAAAATACTACTTATTTATATTAAAGTTTAGTTATCACTTATATATATATATATATATATGAGTCATTCCAGAATTGGGGGTACATTTCGAGTCTCCCAGATAAACCTTCTTTTATTAAAAATTAAAAAATAAAAAAATTAAATCAGTTTTGAATAATAACAAATTATATTACACTATCACTAAAATAATGCTTTATGTATATTTAGGATTTTTTTTTTTAATGGGAAATATTAACTAAATGACTCCAACTCCACCTATTATTGACTGTCTCTGCCTCCTGATTCATACATTCAACTTGAATTATCATGAAATAATTAAGTCTAATTTTCAAATATTTTTTGTGTTTACTCTATTAAGTTATATAAACAATTGCATAGAATATATATTTTTTGTATTATTTGTAATTTAATTAATAAAAAAATAGATTTTGTGTCTGTCCCTACGTTCTGGTCAACTCTGTTACCTCTGTTATAAAACAAAAAAAAAACCTCCAAAGCATTTGTAGAAAAAGCATGTGACTTGCTCCAAGTGATGTCACTTCCTCTGGCGGGAAACTCTGGAAAGCAGTGAGGTATGTCATTATTCTTCTCTCATTAATTTGTACAAAATGTTTAGGATACACCAACAGTAGATTCATTATTTGTCAAATATGTTATTGTGATATTGCAGTGAATCTCTCATTCACTTTTTAAAAAACGATAATATGGCGAAAACCCATAAAATTCAGTTTTTAGACATGCCATGTGGTATCTGGTTTGAGCTTAGCATTTTGAGCTAAAGCACAAAATGGTGGAAAAAGTCAACTCTGTTATCGTCAACTCTGTTCGTGGTTTAAAAAGTTGAACAATAACAGAGTTGACAATGATTAACAGAGTCAAATGTACCCAATTTAATTTAAGCATTTTGCATTAGTTTACATTTATTATGGATTCTAGGTCAATTTATTGTAAATGATACATTTGTTATATATCATTCCAGGTTAAGGAAATTTAATAATAGGCAGATGAAACTGTCAGCAGCAGAAAGGCAACGGCAATACAGGGCACGACGAGATGCCGACCCTGTAAGGAAGGCAGAAAATGTGCAAAAAGATAGAAATAGATGGCACAAAAGGAAAAATGCAGGCCAGACAAGCACAGTGGCCGATCTGGGTGAAAGGAAGAAAAGGTACAAGCGCAGGTATTGGAAAGAGGCACAGCAGAGGTGCAGAGTAGAAAAGTAGAGACTTGTAGAGATGACACCACCACACAGTCCTGAATCAGACCCTGAACCACAGATATCCAGGTAACATTAGGTCCAAGAGTCTATAATTATATAACAGTATGTACAGTAAGACATAGGTAGATCGAGGAAAGTTAAGTTCTTTGTTAGGATTGTCAACAACTAACTTCAGTTCCAAGGTATTGTGACTTAAAGGTATACTCAATTTGTGCATGTTTTTTTTTTTTTTTTTTTTACACATTTTAATTAATGGTGCGTAATTTTTTAACTGTATAGGAGTGCACTTGCATAGTGCACATTTAAATACTAAATGCAGATTTTTTTTCTATGGAAGAAAAATATGAATATAGGCTACTTAAATTCAACTTAAATTTAAATTTGTTTTTATATTTTCAGACAAAGAAGGTCAGGACAAAGAAAATTAAAACGGCAGAACTACAAATTATACAGAGAAATTGAAAAATTAAAGATTTTGCTGAAAAAGAAAACAACCTCTGTCTGAAAATACCAGAAACACCTTCAGAGACTGACATATGTGGCTGAATCCCCTCGTTCAAAAACGCGGAAGCAAATAGGAAAACATAAAGTCCCTGCAGAGGTTCAAAAAACCCTCTTGTTTCATAATGCACTGATAAATAATATCAGACAAAAGTACCAAGACACTAAAAAAGAAAGAGTGCGTCAGATTATATCACGAATTGTGTCAGGAAAGATTATAAAAAATTAGAAACTACAGAAGACAACACAGACCTCACTTGGTTTTTCAAGAAAGCGGTTCGGGAAGAGGAACCAAAGTGAACAGATTTTTTCAAAGAAGAAAATATCGATCAACACAAAGCAAGCTCCAAAAGAACGTACAGGAATTATTTTTGAGAGACGATGTCAGCCGCTTGACTGCAGGAAAAAAAACCATTACAAGAGGAAAAGCAAAAATGCAGAAAAGGTTTCTAAATGATACCATAAAAAAACCTTCATCGCAAATTCCTTCTAGAGGAACTGTACAAGTCTGCTGTCATATGCACTTTTCTGTTGTATGCGTCCTTTCTGGGTTGTCCACCCATCCATATCTGACAGAGACACCTGTCTCTGTAAAGTTCATGAAAACTTATCCTTCCTTGTGCAGAAGCTTCATACACTCAAACTTCTTGGGACGACTAACTTGGAAATCATTGCAAACTCAATATGCTATGATTCTGCAAGCAAAGAATGCATGTATGGAGAATGTGCCAAATGCAGAAGCAATATCTATCAGCTCAACAGTGAGTATGATGCTGAGGCTCCAGTGAGATTTGTTCAGTGGACAACTGAACTAGGAGAAAGGAGAAAGAATCACAACCAGTCCAAATGACTGTGAAAAAGGAGATGGAGTGTTCACTAGGAGATATGACTGATAGGTTTCAGAACCAGCTGAGAGTTTTCACAAGGCACCATTTCAATATTAAAACACAATACAACCACTACCGGGAGCTCAAGAAAAGCATGAAATCTGATGAGTGTTTGATTCACATTGATGTTTCTGAAAATTATGCATGCAAATTATCAGCAGAAATTCAGGCAGTTCATTTTGCATCCTCTCAGCAGCAGGCAAGCCTGCATACAGGAATCCTTCATGTGGGTGGAGTGGACAAACATTTGTGCTTTACTACCATCTCAACATCAAAAGAGAAAAGTCCCCCCGCTATATGGACACACTTGTCCCCTGTGCTTGATCATGTGAAAACCCACCATCCATCAGTAAGTTTAGTTCATTTTTTTAGCGATGGACCGTGCACCCAATACCGTCAGAAGGGCAACTTCTATATGTTTAGCGCAGAGTTGTTCAAGAAGGGCTTCAAGAAAGGCAGATGGAGCTTCTTTGAAGCAAGCCACGGAAAAGGTGCACCAGATGGAGTGGGTGGAGTTTTAAAAAGAACAGCGGACAGACTGGTCAGTGAAGGAAAAGACATTCAAAATGCCAAGAAATTATATGATTGTCTACTGAATGTCCAGACCTCTATACAGCTGTTCTACATTGATGAGGACGCTGTGGGGAAAGCTGTATAAAAGATGCCAAAACTGCACTGTTCTCATTGCAACTCAGCTCAATTACACTGGCAGAAAATGTTGTTGTTTGATCTTTTAACTACAGGTGGTCAACTCTGTTATTAATGTCAACTCTGTTTGTTTAAGGTTTTACTTTAAAAATGATCATCATATGTGTTTTATTGTTAACAAATTGATCAGAATCTTATTAACATAACTAGTATTCTTACTGCATGGAGTTTTAAAGGATTTCATTCATTTTTAAAGCTATGCTTAGAGAAAATGCACACTATCTTGGCAACTTTTCAGTTAAATGTATTGATATTTTTACCCCAAAACAAAAAGTCTCTATCTTATTATGCTTAAAGTTGGATTAATGGATGAAAAGACAAAAGTTCTCTTAGGGAGGACAGGTTTTAAAATTGTGTTACATTTTTTAACTGTATATATTTGACCCAATTTGTCTATAACAGAGTTGACAGATTTTCCTGTTAGTACATTGATGTTCTGTCATAATATTTTAAATCTTGAAAGTTTAAGATCAGCAAATATTGAAAATGTTGAATTTAAAGTGCATTCAATGGAAATAAAAAAGCTTAACAGAAAAAAAAAAAAATCCTATTTTTTGTTTTCTTTCTCTACTTGAAATGTACCCACAATTCTGGAATGAGTCATATATATGTATACACTCACCTAAAGGATTATTAGGAACACCTGTTCAATTTCTCATTAATGCAATTATCTAATCAACCAATCACATGGCAGTTGTTTCAATGCATTTAGGGGTGTGGTCCTGGTCAAGACAATCTCCTGAAGGTAACTTTCGGGTTATGTAATTAACCATAGCAACTGACTCTCTGATGATAACCTGCTCCGGAGCAGGTTATGTTGCAGGGTTAGTTTGTTTCAGAGAGGTTTCCGAGCATGGCGTGCCCTTTTGATGAGGATCCTGTGGACGTAGAGGCACAGATTATATGGGGGTTTTTTCGCCGTGAGAGGGTGATAAGACCACATATCGATGTCTTTTCTTATCCTAACGAATATTTGCAGGAGCGCTATCGTTTTTCTAGGGAGTCGTTAATTTATTTAACAAACCTACTAAAACCATACATCTCAAACGCAACAAACCGCGGGTCAGCGCTTAGCGGCGAACAAATTCTTTGTGTTGCTCTGCGCTTTTTTGCTACGGGGAGTTTTCTCTACAATGTGGGAGATGCAGAGCATGTGGGAAAGGCAACAGTGTGTAGAGCCGTTCGTACTGTATGCATGGCACTGAAACAGTTTCTACACACTTTTGTACAGTTCCCTGGCCATAAACCTGTGCGCTTTATTAAAGAAGAATTCCACAGGGTGGCAGGTTTTCTCTCAGAAATTCTGTCATCTACTTCAATTAAATGACATTTCTTAATAGGTTTATTTTGACTACACGTGCGCACACACACACACACACACACACACACACACACACAAACCTCTTAAACTTGTAATTAATCTTAATTTCAGGGTTCCCAAACGTGATTGGTGCATTGATGGCACCCACATTCCTATTAAAGCTCCATCTATCAATGAGGGAGAATGTTAATAGGAAGTCTGTGCATAGCATCAATGTGCAGGTAAAAGCTATATTTTGGCTCCTTAATATTGGTGTTACAAATAATAAACTTATTGTTCTCCACAGGTAATATGTGATGTAACCCACCTCATCACTAATGTTGAGGCAAAATGGCCTGGGTCTGTACAAGATGCCAGAATATTTAAGGAGTCATCTCTGTGCAACAAATTTCAACAGGGTACATTTTGTTAGACAAATGCTTGTAGTCTTTATTACATTTACAAAACACCTCAAACATTACAGGACACTTCTATGGTTACTTGCTGGGGGACAGAGGATACCCTTGCCTCCCCTATATGATGACACCCTACCCTGATCCTGAGCCCGGACCACAGACACGCTTCAACCTGTCTCACAGCAGAACACGGGCCAAGGTGGAGATAACAATAGGCATTCTGAAGGCGAGGTTTCAGTGTCTGCGTGGGCTCAGGGTCACTCCAAATAGGGCATGTTACATCATAGTTGCTTGTGTGGTACTTCACAACATTGCCACAATAAGAGGAGAGAGGCATCCCCCCTGTCCTGATGAAGATGACCTAGAACAACACCCATTGAATCTAGCAGACCACAGAGATGGCAGAATGCTTAGAGACGTGATTTGTCAAAATCACTTTATTTAATCTGTTCTATTTCTTCATATCCTAAAATAAAAGAGACATGACAGATTTGTATTTATTGGTTTATACACACACACACATAAAAATAAAAAATAAATAACAGATACATGTTCACATATGATTCTTCTCACCTTAAGGCGATGCTCCAGTAGTTCTATTTCAAGTTTGGCCTTTTTAATGGCCAGCCTTTTCTCCTCGAGCTGAAGCTGTATAAGGTCCATGTCCATGTCAGTTTTTTTAATTTGCCTTAATAGATGGACCTTATACACCTCCTTTGCAGACAACTAGGAAGGCAAAGTAAATAAGATGGTTAAAGAAGAAAATCTGCCACATAGTAACATTATGTAAATAAGGACAACCAGGGACAAGTTCTTACACTGCTAAGATTATGTGTAGAGGAACCCTCATCTGCATGTACATCCCCAGCTAGATTCTGTCACAGGACAAATGACACATTTTTCACTCCATCTAAAAAGCTATGCATTGTCCAGTATATGCATCATACCTCTGTGGGTCTCCCAGCACTTTCTAATTCAGTCACAGCAGATGTGGTCTCTTCATCATCATTCTAGAGTGGAAATATGCAAGGTTACTTTGTCTGGCAGACAAAGTGAAAGATCTAAAAGCAACTGGTTCTTAAAATGCACCACTAACAATTGTGACAGACTGTGTGGTTTCAGGAGGATCCAATAATACAATGCGTCCATCAGCAACTGCAAGAAAAAAAAAAATACTCAATGTGTAAATTACTAAAGTATGACAGACACTGAATAAAGGCATTAGGAACATGCAAGAATAAAAAAAAACAGATTACTGTATACAGCATATGCTGTTAAATAGAATATGTATGCATAATGCACAAGTGAAACAATGACTGCATTTGGGAAGCATTTAGCCTTCTTCCTAATGACAAGAGTTAATGATTGTTTTGTCCAAACGTATGACTAAATAATCATAAGTACTAATATTGTATACCTACATTGTACCAAGTCACTTGAGTTGTTGTGGGAGGTAGCAAAGTCTGGCGAAGTGCCCTCTGGAATACCATCGACAACAGGGCGACCTTTATTAAATGAAAGAGCCAACTCCTCAGATGGGGTGAGAGGAGGTGGACCCCCGCCAGTTAGACGGGCCTCAGCCTTCTTTCTATTAGCTATACAGGAAGAATATTGTAAAAGTAACTTAAGACATTGATCTTACAACAGTTAAAATAAAATGTTACCTTTTTGGAGAATGTTTTTGTGTTTCATTTTGACTTGGGAAAGAGTTCTTTTGGCTCCAGAAGGATTACACCTTATAAAACAAGAGGCCTAAATATTTCTTGTCAATATACATTGCACTGTATTCTTAAGAAACTGATGTAGAGAAAAGTAAATGCTTGTCGAGTCATGCCACATGCTCAAAAAGACAATTGTTCAACTTTGCAAATTAATGAAAGAAAGGCAAGCATATTTAAAATATAATTAAAAAAAAAAACGTACGCATTTACGCTGTCAGTTATTTTTTGCCAAGCCAATTGTCTTTCCCTCGCATATGCAGCTGTATTGCTTTTTTCATTATAATGGGCTTGAACTCCTCATAAGCCAACATTAAAACTTCTAACTCCGCTTCGGAGAAGTACGCAGCACGTAACTTTTCACCCTTAGTGACCCATGGTGACTCCTGAATTTGGCGTTCCATTGAAAATGCCTTTATATGTTCGCCGTGCGCACACATTAACTCGAGGTTATTAGCAGTAGGTTGATTAAACTAACTCGACACAGGTGTTTTGGAACCGACATACCCCGAGTAAGCAGGTTTTGGGTTAATCAACCCATAGTTCAGGGTTAATCTGATGGTAAATTAACCCAGCTTTCTGGAATACACCCCTGATCACATCTTCCTTATAATAAATGTTTTCGTCTAAGTGCCATGTCACTTTACAGTTTCCCTTAAATTTTCACATTGTTATGCAGTGGGAAGTCAGGAGAAGGCAGACGGGAGGTGCGGTTCCAACTGCGGTTTTTATTAACGAGCATAAACAGATAAACAAACACGGGTTTCTCTTTCTGTCTCAGGGGACTCTTCTCTTACATTCTCTTGTCCTTCCTCTGCTTCTCTTTCTTCCTCGGAGGGTCCTCTGTTCAGTTCTTGTAGCTCTTCTCCTGTCTCAGGTTGCTGATCTTATGGCAAATTTCTCATTCGTGCCCTGGTGTAGTGATTCAAGTGATACCACGTGTTACTGCCTCTTACCTTTACTATTTCATAGGGTCCTTCCCTTCTGGGTTCGTTCCACCTTCATCTGAATACCCTCAGATGCACGAAGTCTCCAGGAACTATTGGGCAAGGCACTTCTTCCTCTTGTCTGGGTCCTTTGCTTTGTTCCTGTGAACAGATTTTTTTTATGTATAGTGGTCAGCTGTCTCGTATAGGCTTTTACTTCATCAAAATGTCTGCTAAAGAGGTACTATTTGTCAGGGCCCAGGAGGCCACCACACTCCTGGAAAAGTGGGCTTGTAGCCCCAAGGGGGGGCAGCACGTCCTGTGCGTGATATGCCATAGCGATGACGTCAATGACCCAGTGTCCGATCACAAAAAGAGCTGCTTAGTGCTTCTAAAGCTCTGTGTGCGATCCAATCCATTGCTGTGTTAATGACACAGCAATGCCAAGGCTGTGTCTACCTCCTCCTGGGGCAGCGCTTGCAGGTTCACCATCTGATCCCTAAACGTGTTGTAGGAACCTTGGTCATATAGCCCGGCCGTGTCTCAGGATCAGAGTAAACCGGACCTAACTCCAGGCACATTTTGGCAGAGAATGCCTGCAGGTCCCCTACCCCTTCCCTTAATGGGGCAAGGGCTGCCTCTGCAACCTTTGTGAAGGGCTGCCTCTGCGACCTTTGTGAAGTTGCGAAGTGACAGGGACAGACCAATTGGGAGGACCTTACGTACTGATATGCCCGGCCCTCAAAAGCAAACCGCAGGAAGGGTCTGTGTCAAGGTAGAACCGAGACATGGAAGTATGCGTCCTTCAGGTCTACTGGCATGAAACAATCTTGATGCTGGATGCTCGCCAAAATGTGTTTTTGTGTCAGCATCTTGAACGGGAGTCTTTGCAAGGCCCTGTTCAGAACTCGCAGGTCCAAGATTGGACGCAACCCACTGCCTTTTTTGGGAACTATGAAGTAAGGGCTGTAAAACCCCTTCCTCATCTCAGCTGGAGGAACAAGCTCTATCACGTCCTTCCATAGAAGAGATGCGATCTCCGCATAGAAGGCAGCTGTGTTCTCACCTTTCACCAAAGTGAAGCGGACACCGTTCAACCGCAAACTGAATCGTGTAGCCGAGTTGGACGGTTCTTATCAGCCACCACAATGGGCTGGGGAGTGCGAGCCGGCCCCAAGCTCCAAGCGAGGGGACAATCGCATCAGACGAACTGGCAGTTGGGGCCTCGTGATGGGGCAGAGCCTGAGGTGCCATTTGTGGCCATACTGAGTCCAGGGAAATAGAAGCACTTACCTGGCTCCATACACCCACTGTAGGAGCAGTCTGGGATTGGGGAAGAGGGGAATCGACATCGTGACCTGTCGTGACAATCATGTTGAGGGTGGGATTGTGGTCTGATTCCCTGTGGTCGTTATAACAATGGCCGTGGACACCAACTGTGTGACCCAAGAAGTGAGGAAACCACTCTTTTCTTGAAAATGTGGCCTTTTGGGCATCAGGCGAAATTATATGAAAAGGTAAACAAGGATTCTCCGCCCAGCACTCCATGGGGTTAAGGAGTGGTGCTCTTACCAGCTACTGTGAAGCGGGTCTCCAACTACCTGGACTGCCCATCTCCAGGGCGCTTTCAAGCCTTCCTTGGGTTCATGGTTGTGGGCTGTGGCGAAGCTGGTGTTGTCGCCACAGGAGGATGCCCTTGGCAACGAGCAGATGGGTTCTCGGATCTTGAGCCGTGGTGGGGTAGGATATGTTGGATGGCCTCCATTTGCTTCCTCACCATCGAAAACTGCCGGACAAAGTCTCCGACAGTGTCGCTGAATAGGCTAACCTGGGAGATGGGTGTGTCAAGGAATTGTACCTTGTCAGCCTTCATTGATTGAGCCACCATTGCCTGCCTGAGAGACCACACCATGACCTCGAGAACGGTCCACGAGCACAGCTCCTGCATCAATCCTGGGTCAGGACTACCCTTGTGCAGTTCTTTAAGCAGCGGCACTGTAGGCATAGCTGCCAGTGATGACGTAAGCCTACAGGCCTTGGACAGGATCCTCGGGCAGTTCCGCCTGATCCACCTGGGGAATCGCAGAGTACCCCCTGGACACCCCACCACCGAGGGTAGTGAGAGTAGAGAAGTCCGCGAATCGGGTCCGGACAGTAAAAGGTGCCCAACACAATCAGCAGAGCTCATCATGCACATCTGGGAAGAAAGGTATGGGGGCAGGGCGTGGCCGGGGGTGGGGTGCAGCGTGGCTGTGACCTCTGGCCACAGGAACCAATCATTGAGTTGTGAGGGTTCGAGGATTCCACTCCAGCCTGACGCTTGCAGCCACCCAAGCAAGCATGGCCACCAGCTCCGCATCAGCCTACGACTGGGCTACCGTACCCAAGGGTGGTAGCCCTGCTGAGTCCTCAGTGTCAGATTGGATGAGCCAGCTTGCCGATGCTGCTATCGACAACTAATCATCTTTGCGAGCTCCGAATGAGATCATGAACCCGCTTTGAAATGAGCCTGTGGACTCATTCTAGAACTGAACCGGGGCATACGAGCATGCTGGGGAATGGAAGGTCCATGGGGGGTTTCCCGGCAGAGAGGTTCCCATTGAAGACCCCAAATCGCCCCCAGTGCTAACTGACTCTTAGGTAGAAGGACAGAGGCGTGGAGCTGCTGGGATGGCTTTCCTTCTGATGAAAGAAAGCCGTGACCGCTACGTTGCCATGATCATGTTCTCGCAATGAGGACATGAACCATCCACAAAAGATGCCACCACGTGGGTAGCACCCAGACACGTGAGACAGCGATCGTGGAGAGATCAGAAGTGGAGAGATAGCGACCGTAACAAAGAATAATACCCAAACGAAAAGGCAATCTTGAAAAAGATGCTTTCGTGGCACTCTTTTAGTAAGGAAAATATACTCTTTATAAGGAAAGCATATACTGTTTTAGCTGCTGAAGCGCAATGCTCCGTAAATCCAATAGCTTCACTGGATACAGAGGTGAACGGATTGGTAGGGTAATTCAGCTCGCTGAACATAACCACTCGACTCCGAAGAAAAAATCTAAATGAGTGGTTGCAAGCCAGCTTCTTTTATACTAATATATCTAGGGGAGTGGCATGCAAATTCCGTTGAGTGAGTGACACAAGGGGAAAAATAGTTCCGGTGCCATATAATTATTTTTTCCATTATGAAGCTTATGAGATGCATTAATATTCACGTAATCAAAATAATAAGATTACTTGTTAAAAAAAACTGCAGAATCAATATTTTTATGTGAGGATCGATATTCATATCGATACCACATCAGTATCAGAAGTCTCGAAACTTTAGTATCGATCTGCCCATCCCGAATTGCCACACATTAGTGATACCTGTTAGTCAAATCTCTTGACTTGACCAGAGTTATGCATGCTTAGAAGCATTGGATTGAAATAAAATGTTTGTTAAGGTTTCAAAGCATTATGTAATGTGTTTTTTTAAGTGCCCATCATTAAAGCTTGCTGAAGACTGACCTTTTGATTATTTAATATAAAGAATAGGAAAGCAGTGACTCAAAGTAGCTAGTAGTCTCTCCATTTCAGTCAATACCCATCCTATCCACAGTTTTCCTGAGCAACCACTGGGCGGCGCATGATGATTCTAATTGCCTGTTTTCTATTTCTGGTCTCAAGACGCTAAGTAAAAACTGCCAAAATGATCCAGCGATCCAGAGAAGAACAACAACCATTTAAGTGTTACTTGGTGTAAAAATGAATTTTAGTCTCAACTTCCACATTCAGGAAAAAGCTGGAAACTATTATTAATGCGTACACCAAAAATCTTTTTTTATGACAGCCGAAGTTCCATTGAGGTGTAGGCTATAATTTAATGGTACAATTATACCATTAAAATGGATTTAAATGGTATAATTTATTGATAATAGTCTGGACATTTGTATGTGTTTTGTGATGCTATTGACACCATTTTAGAAAATGTATCTTTTAAGACAATTTGGCACGGGTGTAACAACCCTTGCTTAATTTGTGAAACAAAATAATATAATAAAATAAAGAACAACAGTCAAGTTGAAAAACTGAACAGAACTGAATTCACTTTTTGGGTGCAATTTGATTCGTTTTGCACATCTGAAAGACGAAATCCTTAGAAGGCTAATTTAGTAGATCAGCTGAGACATTTTATTGATTCGATGCTTCAGTATTTCTGTTCGAACACACACATCATATCTGGCTTGAGATAACAATCCTGTAGTAAAATGTGATCATCTCTCTGTCAGTAAACAAACAGAACATTCTGGTAATGTCTGTGCTTATATAATCTATAGCAGGCAATACTAAAACTCACAAAAATAAATTTGCAGTCATAATTTCAATGACCACATAAAATTGTGGTAGACAGCAGTCATTTAAATTAAAGCAGTGGTGTGTTGTGGTGGTTAAAGTACAGGATTGGTGGTTGCTGGTTCAATCCCAGCAAGGAGCGATTCATGAAATATTACCATTGTGACCTTCAACAAGACATTAAAACCAGGTTACTCCAGGGGCACCAAACCTGTAAAAAGTGAATTGTATGCCACTTTGGATAAAAATGTCTGATAAATGGCAACTTGCTAACAAATTTTAGGGTGAGGAAAATATTTGGCAAGCAACATAGAAAACATAAGAGCTGTGCAGATCCTATTAACCATAAATGTATGGAAAAGCACAGAGAAAATGTAATTATAGAAACAGACAACATCATGAACGTACACCCACACAGAGACAGGATGTAAAGTCGTAATAAGGATGCTCTGCTGACAGCAGTCAGTGCTGGATCAGCCGCATACAAGCTTGTGTCTATGTGACAGACACTTTTCAACCCTCCACATTAATAGTGAACTTCAACATACATCCACACATCAAATTTCAGCTTGAAATTTTCTACACTTTTTTTCCCCCTAAAAATGATTTTATTTAAACGCACCGTCATAATCACATGAACCCAGGGCCGAAATGCTATTGTTATATTACGCAAAACACTTTGCGATCCAGAATGTTAGCTGATCTGTTTACTGAAATGAATTGATACTTAATAAATACTATGACACTTGACACTATAATTACATTTCACAATAATCTAAACTAAATTAATGTTAACTTCACAGACTCATATAGAATAACTATTTTTACAGCATTAATCTGCAAAAAACAACTTAAATGTTTTTATGCCAGTTGGCTATATGTGCTATTGATATGAAAATACTATGACCAAATCTTCCAGTGACATTTTCAAGGCATTTGCTATTGTGTCAGATTATGTGTCTTTTGTTCTGTTTTTCTTTTTTCTTTTCTTTACTTTTCTTTCTTACTTTTTTTTTTTAAGAACTTGCTTCATGCATTATTTCATCATTTCCTGCTCAAGAGGACAAATAGCACATGCTTATTGGGGTTGTCTTAGAAACAATGCATGCAGCACAATGGAATCACTTTCTGTTTATCACGGGGCCATCAGCCGAGACATGTGTGAGAGACGCTTGTGTGAAGCAGGTAAAGATGGGAGCTATTTAATTCGAGACAGTGAGAGTGTGCCTGGAGCGTACTGCCTCTGTGTTCTGTAAGTTAGAGAGAAATCTCTGCACTTCATGTTTTAAGTTCTTTTAAAAATAGTAAAATATTATTTACTTTAGAAGACTTTAGTATTTCCCAAATAAACAGTTTTTTTTATTGTTCAGCTCTCCTGTCTAGATGTGACTTGTATATTAATACCTAAACATTTATTTCCTTTTAATAATTACATAATGAAACAGTTATATTTTGGCTGGAATTAAATTAAATAAGTAATAATAAATCTATTAAAATTTTAACAAATATGTAGTTTGTTTTTTTCAGTGAGGTACATGAAATTGCCAATATTGGTTTGGGATTTAACATCAGTGAGTAAAGTATAAAATTGAGTAATATGCTGTGGGATACTAGTAATGCGGTACTCCTGTAGCAGGTCTCATGCCTTCAGTGCCTTTGTTTTAGGAGTGTTTCTCATGTTTGCGGTGTGATTTTGCAGATGTAAAGGTTTTGTCTACACATACAGACTTCAGCAGGACACAGCAGGCTCATGGGCAGCAGAGGTGAGGCAAACATGAAACATTCAAAGACATAACTATCTAATGCGCAAGAGTAAATATTAGCATTAAGCAAAAATCTGCTATAGTCTTTGTATTAAGGTCTGCTTTTGAAAAATTATACTGTGGCGTAAAACATTTTTTTCTACTTTTAAAAGGGTTTATATGGTTTTAATAATTTTCCTCATTGCTAAATAAACAAAGGTTAATGGGACATTGTCAGGAAACAGTGCCATTTGTGCCTGGTAACTGCAACCCCCATATACTTTTTATTTCAAAAGGTTACTGCTGAACATTAAAAACAAAAAAAGTTTAAATATTTATATAAGTTTGAGTGGTTATTATAAGTTGCAAGAAAGCCCTTAAGGGAATATTCCAGGTTCATACAAGTTCAGCTCGATTGACAGCATTTGTTGTATAATATTGATTACCACAAAAATGTATTTCAACTCATCCCTCCTTTTCTTTAACATAATAAAAAATCGAGGTTACAGAAAGACACTTACAATGGAAGTCAATGGGGCTAATCTGTAAATGTTGAAATACTCACTGTTTCATAAGAATAGACACAAAACATAAACAATGTGTCTAAACATGATTTTACTGTGATTAAATCACGCACTAACCGCATCTGTGAAAAGTTATTGCTGATTTTACAACAAAACCTAATATCCTGAAATTACAAAAAAATAGGATTTAAACAACTTTACAGCTCAAATAATACATGAGTTTTAATTGAATAATTAATTTATGTGCTTTTATACCACATTTCTGGTTTTAAACCCTCCAATCACATTCACTTTTATTGTAAGGGCCACACTGTAACTTGTATTTGCTTTTTTTTATTAAAGAAAAGGAGAAACAAGTCAAAATAAATTTTTGTGGTAATCAACATTATGCCGCAAATGCCGTCGATTGAGCTTAACTTGTATTGAACCTGGAGTAAGTTTGGTTTTCTTACAAACAAAACAACCCTGTTACATTTAATATGTTTTGATGTTAAATATGACAGGGTTGAAGATCAGTGCAAAATTGACTAATAATGGCCTTGACTAGCAAATATATTGCACCACTGCATTGTTTTTTTTACAGTTAGTATTCTTGTGATTTGATGTAAAGAATAATATTATTTCTTAAAAAAATTAAAAATTATAATAGTAATTACGAGCAGTTTAACAAGTACAATATAATTGGAGTTCTAAACAAAGGTTCGGGAGGAGGAGGTTCATCTAATCTTTATACTAATCAAATCTAATCAAATACCGCTATAACATATAAAGACTCACTTACAGTGACAGTTAACCTCCATCCCATCTGCACATTTATTTTACATTTTCAAAATATGCATTCACTTCCATTAATCTATTAACATGTCTCTTCATGTAATCCAGGGGGGAACTTGGAGCAAGAGTCAAGTCCCATGCTTGAGACCCCCATTATGGACAGCAAGCCAAACCAGTTTAACCATTTAATATTATCTCAAGATTATTACACAAACATGCAAACTCGTGAGATGTAAATACAATGAAATACTAAAGAATGTTAAAGTAATTTACCTCAGTTATAAGCATGAGGTTAAATTGTCACGGCATAATAGGATTGAAGGACAAAGACAAAAAAAATTATAGAAATTATATCGTAAGCATATTTAACAAAAAAATAAATAAAAATTAAAGCAACATTAAAGTGAATTCCATCCATCCATCCATCGTCAACCGCTTATCCTGTGTACAGGGTCGCGGGGGGCTGGAGCCTATCCCAGCTAACATTGGGCGAAAGGCGGGGGACACCCTGGACAGGTCGCCAGTCATTAAAGTGAATTGTTTAATATTATTTTTTATTCTGCTAACCAAAGCATATAAAGCTTTACATGGTGTCGAACCTGAATATATATCTGGGCTTATCAGCTTCCATCATACCAAAGGTCTCTCAGATCATCTGACCAACTGCTCCTTACTGTCCCTCAGTCCTGTCTAAAATGCAAAGGTGACTGTGCTTTTTCTTTTGCTTCCCTGAGGTTGTGGAATAGTTTACCACTGTCTGTTAGGACCGCCACTTCTATTAGTAAGTTTAAAAGCCAGCTCAAAACTCACCTGTTCTCTTTAGAATATGAAACAACATGATGGTCATTGTGTGTTGAACAAATGTATACTTGTTTTAAGTTTTTGATCATTGAAAATGTTAATGGTTTGTTCAATCTTCATTTTCAGCACTTTGGTCTACACCGTAGTTCTTAAAAGTGCTTTAAAAATAAATTATATTAAAATGTTATGGTGATGAATGAGGACATACAAACTGGCTTCAAAAACAAACATTAAATAAATAAATAGAAATATATATATACCCTGTAACGGTCCATATATATATATATATATATATATATATATATATATATATATATATATATATATATATATATATATATATATATGTGTGTTTTTTTTTTTTTTTGCATCACACACCAAACAGAGTTCTAAATCTATCAAACAATGTAAGTTAAGTATGACTAGTAAGTCATGAGAACACACAAACCATACAAATTACAATGTTTCCTGAGATATAATTGTAAATAGGCCTATACCACAGAGGTCTGAAACATTTCATTTAGGTATAGTTTTCAAGACAAATATACAAATGGTCCAGGCCTAAATTACATACCCACTCACAATTCTCGATTCTTTTGATTTTAACGTAGAGTATCTGTCAGTTTATGTGCATTAGGGTCAGGGTGAGATTTCACAGAAATTAATCTCAATTTCTATCAGCACAACTGTCATCTAAGGTAAAGGTAGACCCCTACACATAACCATTTCATAAAGTGAATGTCTCATTTTGAGATCATAGAAGAGAAACCTCAGTTTCCACAGCAGCTCCGAGGACTGCATGACATTGCAGTTATAATTTTGGTAAGATGGCACAATAAAAACAATACGAGAGGCATTCTGTTTGTGCATCTTATAGAATTAAACACTGAAAGCAGATTTTATCATTTCATTTTTCAAAAAAAGTGTTTAGAACTATTTTACTTACATTTATCGGCACTATTTCAACAGGTTCTTGATTATACAGATTTAATATGAGTCATCAGATTTGTAATGTAATTCTTTTTTTTTTCAGACAGCACCTGGTCAAAATAAACGTTTGTTCCGGAAAGTCAAGAATTTGATAACTGCATTTGAGAAACCAGACCAGGGCATTGCAGTTCCCTTGCTCTACCCCGTAACGGTCCAGAAGTTCGGCCAGAATATTCCCCATTAGCAGCCTTAAACCAACAATACAAAATACAATATGTTGATAATTTCATTGTACAATCATGACATGTTATGACCTTTCATTATAACACATGTGGCTTTATACATAAATTAAACTATTCTGCCTAGATGGTGGGTGAACATATCTGGTCAATGACCATGTAAAGTTGTTAATTTTCTAAATGAAAAATCGAATTTTCATTTAAATGAAAATGTATTTTTTCTTACATTTACTGCTGCAATATTTGTGCTTTCAATTAAATTAAACAAGACATAAGGAAGAAAATACTTATATATCATCATAACATCAGCAAATCAACTCTCAAAATCTCATGTGTCATGTAATCTCAATATAAAAGAAACATTCTTAAAATTGGAAGTATTCATTTCATGTTTTAGATATCATTCAGTGAATGATGATCATTCAGTATTTAAAACCCTGTTTTCTTGGATCAAAAGTGATGTACTAACTAAAATGTAATAGAATCAATAGGTCTGGTCAGTGATGTCATACAACATTAAATCAATCAGAAGAGCACATTCATCCACAGGAAGAACAACACATCTAGAAACTCAATGTTCCTTTCATGTTGATTATGAGGAGTAAATTCAACATTAACAGTCTGTTTACAGTGATTTCTGTGCTCTGGGGATATTTCTGGTTTCAGATGTTTACATGGAGACTGAATTGTCTTTAGAGGAAAGCAAAGAAACACATACTGTGAATTTGTAACAAAAGCAGGAGAAGTCAAGAGAGCAGGATCTAAGAGCAGCTTTGATTTATTAAGAAAATTAGTCCAGATACAACACTTGGAAAATACAGGAACAAAACTAAAACTCGGGATGTTGGTAACAGGAAAAAGTAACTAACAAAGACACAAGCAAACATAAGGACATTAAATACATTGGAACAAACAGATAAATGAGAATCAGCTGGGAACAATCAGGGCAAAAACCAGGAACAGAGACACAAGAAGGTAAACAAAACTTCAAATTAAAAGTCTCTGAAACACCTATCGACCTCTGGTAGCTGCTAGGGCAAAAGTCTCAGGTGTGACAACAACAAAACATTTTCTTTTCTTTTACTATTGTATAAAAGGTGAGAGATGCAGCTGTTCACGTAATCTTTAAATTAATAAAAGATTTAAAATGATAATGCAGATTTAATAAAACATTAATACAATCCTTAAAATGTAGAACAAACCTTATTACAAAAATCAAATCCACCATTTCTGATACTACTGAGAATTTTATAGCTGTGTTGAGGAAGGAACTATTCATCTCAATCCTAAATATATGTGATCATTTTGGTTATTACTATTCATGAAGTGCTGTATTATTTCATTTTTGTCAAAGTTTGTAATTTATACAATTTGAATAGATAACTGAGTAAATGTTGTTAATATCAGTTGTATTGTCTTGTAAAAAGTCTTGCCCAAAAAAAAAAAAAGAGAGTTATGAATGAAAACAACAACAACAACATTATTTTACTCTTTCAAGATATGTTTTGTAGTTGAATGTTACATGGTTGAAGATCAAAGCAAAAATGTCTAATAACTGCCTGTGGCTGATCTACCGGGGTGGCATGGGTTGGCAACTGCTACCTTAAGAAAAAACATTTGGTATCCTAATGTATATAATATGAATGTATATTTCAGTTGAGGCTGACATTACGTAAGAGTTTATATATGTCGAACTGTCTCAACTTGAACCAAATGCGAATGAGTACAGAGGTCCTTGACTATCACAGCCAGGGGCAGACTGGTACTGAAAAATGGCCCTGGACTTTCTGGCCCAGATCGGCACACGAAACCTGGCCCACAACACACCACATCACAACACACTGACTCATTGATTCGATTTTCCAGCTCAATGAAACATTTTTGTGTTGAACATTTATTTTTATTTTTATTTTTTATAAATTTCTATTGACTGCTAGCCATGACAAAAGAATCCAAGGAGCAGAAATTGCCATAACTTGAAAACATATAAAACTGGATATTTTTAGAGAAAGCACTAAAAATAAGCACAATATAGCTCAGACTAATAACATGTCCGGAAACTGTTTTCCCAACATACAGATGTTAGATTAAAATGTACATGAAAGTACAAGAGAAAGTGTGTATTTTTTTTGGTGCTGTGACAAGTCATTTTCTCAAAGTTTTTAAAGAATTTAATCACCTTTCAACTTTTTTCTAGAAGTGCAAATAAACTATTGTCTTAGTTAATATGAGGTTGTGGAAAACACATGTATAACAATAATATATTATTATTAAATAGCTATACAAGATCATAAAATGTTGTTTTAAATAGTTAGATGAAGAAAGTGTCACACAGCAGGACACTGATGGCAATGTTTAAAATTCCATGTCAATTACTCACATAACATGTTTATTTAAAAAAAAAAAATGAAAACAAATTTGGCCAGAAAATGTACACATATACATTTAAATATATGTATAAGTATTAATAAATGTTGAAGATATTTGCAGATATTTTGCAGATGTATTGCTCATATTTACAGTACACTCTATGTGAGTTTGTTGCGTCTTTATATCCTTTTTTTAATTCCTTCCCCAGATTATTCTTGAGAAAAAGTGAAATCACAAAGTAAGCCTCAAAGACTCAATAGCCACAAAGTAATATTTTTCATGACTTATTTTCAACATTTTTATCAGGCGTGAGCATTATTCAGCAAGCCGCACTTGCCTGCGGTATGAATAAATTATGCAAATGCAAATGTACTGGTCATAGCTTTACTGTTTGCAGATTTTATATACACTGCTGTTACATTTGTTACACTGCATTTGTTCTAACTTTCAGTTATTTGTCATTTAGTGATTATTCAGAGCTCATCTTATCCTTAAAATGTTGTCTTTGGTTGTCACCATTATTGTCATATGTATGTCAAATAATTAGGTCCACGCGAGGTGTGGGAATGCACTATAATGTGCAAGTAACATGTTTTTCAAAATAAAAGCCATACTATTGGCCTTACCTACCAAAGGTTTTTAAATATTCATTCTGAAATGGGGTCTGCACTTGCATGTTGCAGCCTAGGGGCCTGGGGAAATTAAGCATTATCAGTTCAAAAGAATTAAACATATATCTTGACCTCTGAGTAACATCAAAAACATCCCCATACAATAGCTCACTTTCTTCACATGATGGTGCTAAATGTGTCTCCCTTTTCTGGTGGTAATTTCGCAAACATGTCTCATGTGTGAGAATTTAAAGTATTAATTAGGGTAATTCTCGTTGGATACCCACTGTATGTTTTAAACACCCAGAGTCTCAGTGATTCACACCTTTCTATTTCCCTCAATGGGGGGAGGGAGCTGTTTAGATCTTTGTTTGAGGTGAACAAGCTGCTGTGTTAGGGGTGTGACATTCTGTTTCCAAGAGACATTAGGTGTGTTAGAGAGTGGTTTAAATTTTAACCCAGACCTTTGGATCAGGACAAACATGAAATCTTTACACAAATTAAAACTTGACACACTATATATAAATTAAGGCCAGATTGCCTCACTTATTTTATTGCAGTGACAGTAACTCACATGTTTTCAGGCAAGATCAAACATGATCCATTAGAATGGCAAAATCAAATTGAAATAATAATTTAGAATATCCTTCCTCTTTCAGCTGCTCCTGTTAGGAGTTGCCACAGCGGACCAGCTGTGATCCGCTTATTTGACTTGGCACAGGTTGTACACCAGATGCCCTTACTGACGCAACCCACAGTGACTGGGGTACTCTCAATAATAATAATTTAGAATAATTAAAAGTAATAAAACACACATTTGTATATAACTGAATCTGAATCTGAACAGCTGAAATTACTTAATATTTTTATTTAATAAACAATTAAGATGCAGTTAATTTTTTATATGTTGTGTGTAAATTATATGAATTGTCAAAATTAATCATCAGAAAACATTAACTTTAAAAATCAACTACTGACCCACATGCCCACATTTGTGCTGGGGGAATTACGGTGAATTATGTAGAGGGAACCCCCAATATCGCGGCACAATATGGCATCAGAAAACAACAAATACAGCAGCAACTGTGGAAATTTTGGGGAAAAAGTGAGGCAACGGAGAACAAAATCTTCAGAAGTGTTCCTCAAACGTCATGTTCATTATTTACACGTGTCACGGTGCTCACTATCTCAGTTCACTCTGTTGCGGCGTGCACAATACAATGTGACAAAAAACAATAATAACAAACTAACTATTGTGAACTATACTCACACTATTGTACTGTATAATATTATAAAGTGAAATCATCAACTATATCATGTAATCATGAACACTGCAGCACAAAAACTGTACAAGTACTTACAAAAATAATTACTCAAGTAGAAGTAAAAGTACTAACATAAATAATTACTTGAGTAAGAAAGAATCCAATTAAAAGAGTACTCAAGTAGTGAGTACTTTCCCATATGATGTAATGGAGGTTAACCAAATTATTTCTAGCAAGTCAGTCCACTGTTGGCCATCTTTTGAATGGGAGGCTATTTCCAGTCATGCCAGTGCATCTACTATTTATTTGAATGGAGAAAGACCAAAATCTCAAAAACGGTTGGTCAAAATGACGATCTAAGAACATTTTTAAAACCATCAGCAAAATCTGACAATACTTGTATAATAAATTGTAATTCTTCACCTCATATTATGCTAAAAAACAAATTTTCCCATCTTGTACGGCTAATGTGCATGCACGTTCTAGATTTGAGTGATAGGTGATGTCTGAGTCTAAAAAGTGATTGGTTCTTTTAATTGTAAGGCTGGACTTCCTTTCTCAAGTTCTCAAGTTAAAGTCTCATCCTTGATGTTCCTTTTGACCTTTGTGTCCCTTTTGTTTCTCAGTTTTGTGGAAGCTTGGCTCTCCCAGTTTATTGGTACTTTTGACCCTTGTGTCTCTTTTGTTTCTCAGTTTTGTGGAAGCTCGGCTTTCCTGTTTATTTTGTACTTTACCTTTTTCTACGATTTAAAAGATTATATATTTTTGGAAAAAATGCAAGTTTCCAGACTCTTTGCTCTTCTGCTCTTGGGTTCAACAATCGGGGAGTTAGCTCCTTGGTAGAACACCTTACACTTGAGCACTACAGACCCGGGTACGTTCCCCGACTACGGCAGCCCGTTACAGCAAAACTGAACCATGGAAGCGAGCCCAGCGGAAGAGTCTTCATCACAACTTAAACGGATTCTGTCAGCTCTCTCAGACCAAGCCGTTACCGTCCAGAGGCATGACCAGGCTCTGGCAGAGATCCTTCACCTTTTGAGGGGCCAGTCCCAAGCCACTTCACCCTGAGACCCTCCTCCTGATGTTTCACCAAGACCTATGCCTTCTTTACCATCACAGCCCAGACTACCAGCACCTGAACGATTCGATGGCAGCACCCGAGAGGTGTAGAGGTTTCATCACTCAGTGTACCCTGGCCTTCCAGTTCCAGCCCAGAGAGTAGTAAGGTGGCCTACATCATAACCCTTCTTACAGGAAAGGTTTGTCAATGCACCCTCCCTCTCCAGCTAAAGGTGGGGCAACACCAAGAACAGATACAGTTCCTATTGATCCACTGTCCTAAGCTTCCTCTAATTCTCGGCTTCCCATGGCTGACCGCCCATAACCCTCACATTGACTGGTCACGAGGGGTTGTTAGAAAATGGGGAACCAATTGCCGTGTCTCTGATTCCGCCTTCTGCTGTGTCCCAGATCCACTAGGAGCATTCCCAGAACCCTCGCCAGATATCTCCAGGTGGAATTGTACCACTGCTCCTGAGTCCCTGTCCACGGAAGTCTTGGCTCCTCTCAAGATGGAGCCGGAGAAACCCAAGTCTGTAACCCATTATCCCGAGTACCCCCAGAGTATGCAGACCTCCACGTAGTCTTCAGTAAGGACAGAGCTGCCTTGCTGCCCCCTCATAGACCTTATGACTGCGCTATTGAGCTGCTTCCCAGTACCTGCCCACCTTGTGGAAGACTCTATTCCCTCTCTGGTCCAGAAAGATTAGCCATGGAGAAGTACCTCAAGGAATCTCTGGACAGTGGGTTCATCCGCCCTTCCACCTCACCTGCAGGAGCCATTTTTCTTTGAGAAGGATAGCAGCCTCCGACCCTGCATAGACTACTGAGGTCTTAATCACATCAGCATCAAGAACCGGTACCCCCTTCCCCTCATGTCCACGGCTTTCGAGATCCTGCAGGGGGCCACCATCTTTACTAAACTGGACCTCCAGAATGCTTACCATCTGGTGAGAATCTGTGAGGGAGATGAGTGGAAGACAGCTTTCAACACCCAGACAGGCCACTATGAATACCAGGTGATGCCATTTGGCCTGGTGAATGCCCCAGCCATCTTCCAGGCTTTTATTAATGATGCCCTCAAAGAAATGCTTTACAAATTCCTGTACATTGCCCTATATAAACCTGCTTGTTTCTCAACCATGTGTTCAGTTTTGAGCCTTTGTACAGTGTTCCTCCTGAGACCAGTTCTCAAGTTAAGTCTCATCCTTGATGTACCTTGTGTCCCTTTTGTTTCTCAGTTTTGTGGAAGCTCGGCTTTCCTGTTTATTTTGTACTTTACTTTTTTTCTACGATTAAAAGATTTTATATATATATATAAAAGAGTCTTTGCTCTTGGGAACCCCAAACTGCTCCATGCCATGTCACAAGCAAACCTCTGTTCACCGGTCCAGGCCCGCCTCTCCTCCACGGTCCAGGCCCACCTCTATCCTTATGACTCCACCTTGGTCCTCAGCCCCATTGGCTCCGCCCCTCACCTCAAGACCCCCCGCTCCCTACAGAACTCTGGACTTATGTCATGTTTATTCTGTTGGTTCCTGTTTTTCATTACTTATATTTTGAAAAGATAGTCCTGTTCATGTCTTCATTTTGAAATGTGTTCACTTCCTTGTCTAGTCATGTCATTATCCTGTTCCCACCATATTTCATGTTTTGTTTTCAATTGGTTCCTTTTGTTTATTAGTCTTGACTTATTATTGGTTCGTGTTTCATATATTGTTAACAGTCTTGTATTTTCATTTGGTCTTGTTACCCATGTCAATGTATTAAGCCCTCTTGTTTGCCATTGTCCTTGGTGGAGTATTGTTAATTTAGCACGGTTGTTTTGTTCTAGTCATAGTCAAGTTTATGTTTAGTTCTCGTTTATTGTTAGGGTTCTTGGAATTCACATTTTGTTTAATAAACTTCACTTGGTTTCTCCACATCATCGTATCTTCATTCAGCAATGTTACAAAAATATTTTTTTAAACACTGACCCTGAACCCTTACATAGTTTAATAATTTTAAACCATGACTTGCACTATGAATAAGTAATATTGCCATTGTAATTCTGATGTTAGCCAGAGGAGAACTGGCCCCACAGTGAGCCTGGTTTCACCCAAAGTTATTTTTCTCTATTAACCAACATCTTATGGAGTTTTGTATACCTTGCCACAGTCGCCTTTGGCTTGCTCACTGGGTTTCTAGATACAGCTATTATTTAATTACTTATTTTCACAATCATAATTTATCAAACTACACAATGATGACTCAAAAACATTATATATATTAATTTTATTTTCTGTTAATGTAGGATTTTCTGTAAAGCAGAAGAATATTTCAACTCTGTTGGCCAGTACAATGCAAGTGAATGGGTGCCAACATTTGGATGCTTCAAAAAGCACATAAAGGCAACATAAAAGTAATCCATACGACTCCACTGGTTTAATCCATGTCTTCAGGAGTGATATGGTAGGTGTGGCTGAGAAACAGGTAATTTTTTCCCTTTTTCCCTTCTAGAAATTCTTCTCCCAGCAGTGGGGAGATATGCAGAGAAGAATGTGAATCACCAAAAACACTAGAACAAGAATGTGAAAGTGATCTTTTTCTCATACACGTCCATGTTAATTATATTAATTAACTGAAAAATGGGTAACACTTTATAATTACTCTAATGAATCAACTAATACATACATTACCATATTCATAATAAACTGTTAAGCATTGCATATGTAACCCACACAAGGTTACTGGAGTGCAATCCTCTACTCCGCCAGAGGGTGGCGCGAATTTTCTAGCAACATTCACTTTTCCTTTCTTCCGGTGGAGACGTTGCCAGAAAGCATCAAGGACTGGTTGAAAGCTGTGAGAGAGTGAGTTGAGCCGCATGACTCTGTGAGCTCCTCAATATACCTCCGACTGTTGTATTAGAGAGAGAGAGAGATCATCTGAACCTGACCCTGGTGGTCAGTGGCGAGCCAAACGCAGAAGTCGACAGTGAACGGACCAAGAGCCTGGTGTGGCCAGCCGTGGCATCTTTGGAGCCATCATTATCCTGTTCCTTTATTCGAGATACAGATAATAATCACACGTAAACCTACCCGGGTAGTGGGAAGAACATACATACTTCAAGAAACACAAACACACCAAAAACTTTCATGGACTCAAAAAGAAGCAACTTTAATTTATTTAACTCTGTTTGGAAACATTTTTTTTTGTTTGGAGTTATTCATTTAGTGCGCCTGTGCACTCAGGAAGCCGGCTTAGGTAGGCAGGGAATGTGAATAACTGTTTTATAATTTTGTATAATATATTTCTCAAACTTACCTGTTTTGTGTTGTCTGTTCTCTGCAGACCATTTACTACTTCAGGCTCCGTAGTCGTACCTAGAGTTTCTGATATTAGCCCAGTTTTAATTCATAGCTAATCAAATTATTTATCAGTTGCACTTACCTAGAATCATGGGTTACACATAGGTAATGACTAATGAGTTGTTATGAGTGAGCAGCGAAGGCAGACGAGGAGATGCGGATCCAAGTGCAGTTCAACTTTATTAAGGAAACAAACAAGGCAGGTACACGGAAAACACGGGAACAAAGGAAAAACCCTCAATGGGGAAATAAACATAAAACTAGGAAACATGGGCAGGGGAAACATTCCAGGCTAACAACATTCAATGATAGACAGTGACTGAACAAACAGACAGGGTTTAAATACACAGACATGGGAAGACAGGAACCAATGAACAAACAAAACTCAAACAAGATAACAAGGGGATAAACAGAAACCAGTGGCAAATTAACGAGGGCAGGTGAAAACAATGAATGAGAACACGAACGCTAAAAGGGAGACTGTGGAGCTAAACAAGGGACAAAAGTGAAAACTACGGAATACAAAAGTGACAAAAATGACAACCAAGGGGTAACAGTGAGAACAAGACGAGGTAACCCTAACAGAGCCCCCCCTCAAGGATCGGATTCCAGACGATCAACAGTAACATCACATAAAACAAAAAAAAACAAAAATGTCCATTGACTGGGGGGCAAAAAGGGCAGGCAGGAAGTCCAAGGGGGCACAGAGGGCAGGCAGGAAGTCCAAGGGGGGCACAATGGGCAGGCAGGAAGTCCAAGGGGGGCACAGAGGGCAGGCAGGAAGTCCAAGGGGGCACAGAGGGCAGGCAGGAAGTCCAAGGGGGCACAAAGGGCAAGGACAGGTTCAGGGGGCCAGGGAGGTATTGACCGGGCAGGGACATGTTTGGATGGCCCAGGGGCTGGCCATAAGGCAAGGGCCGGCTCAGGGGGCCTAGGAGGAGGCCACAGGACAGAGGCCGGTTTTGGTGGCCTGGGAGATGGCCGTGGGCCAAGGGCCGGTTCAGGGGACCTGGGACGTGGCCACAGGACAGAGGCCGGTTTTGGTGGCCTAGGAGATGGCCATGGGGCAAGGACCAGTTCTGGAGGTCTGGGAGCTGGCCACAGGGCAAGGATAGGTTCAGGAGGCTTGGGACCTGGCCGCAGGGTAAGGACAGGTGCAGGAGGTCTGGGAGCTGACCTCAGGGCAAGGACAGGCTCAGGAGGCCTGGGAGCTGGCCACAGGGCAAGGATAGGTTCAGGAGGCCTGGGAGCTGGCCACAGGGCAGGGACAGGTTCAGGAGGCCTGGGAGTTGACCACGGGATGTGGGTAGGCTTGGGGGACCTGGGTGGTGGCCGCCGGATAGGGACTGGCGGAGCCGCGTGAGGCAGAGCCAAGGAGGACTTCGGAGGCGGAGCCGTAGAAGACTTGGGAGGCGGCGCCGAAGGAGGCGTAGGCAGGACTGTGGGGGGCTTAGGAGGCGGAGCTGAGGGAGGCCCAGGAGGCTGAGCCGAGGATGGCTCTTGTGGCGGGGCCGAGGGAGGTGGCGCCGTAGGAGGTTCTTCAGGCGGTGAGCTGGAAGGCTTCGGTGGCGGAGCCGAGGAAGGTTGAGCCGTAGGAGGCTCGAGAGGCAGAGCCTTGGGAGGCGGAGCCGTAGGAGGCTCGGGAGGCGGAGCCGTAGGAGGCTCGGGAGGCAGAGCCGTGGGAGGCTGAGCCATAGGAGGCGGAGCCCTGGAAGGCTCGAGATGCTTGAGTGGCAGAGCCCTGGTAGGCTCGAGAGGCTTGAGGGGCAGAGCCCTAGAAGACTCGAGAGACTTGGGAGGCGGAGCCCTGGAAGGCTCGAGAGGCGGAGCCCTGGAAGACTCGAGAGGCTCGAGAGACTTGAGAGGTGGAGCCCTGGAAGGCTTGAGGGGCTTGAGAGGTGGAGCCCCAGGAGGTTCGGGAGGAGGAGCTCTGGAAAGCTCGGGAGACTTGAGAGACAGAGCCCTGGAAGACTCGAGAGACTTGAGAGGCAGAGCCCTAGGAGGCTCGGGAGGAGGAGCCCTGGAAGACTCGAGAGACTTGAGAGGCGGAACCCTAGGAGGCTCTGGAAAACTCGGGAAGCTCGGAGGACAGAGCTCTAGGAAGCTCGGGAGGCGTAGCTCTGGAAAGCTCGGAAAGCTCGGAAGGCAGAGTACTAGGAAGCTCAGAAGGCGGAGCTCTGGGAAGCTTGGAAGGCGGAGCACTGGGAAGCTCGAGAGACTTGAGGGGCGGAGCCCTGGGAGGCTCGAGAGACTTGAGGGGCGGAGCCCTGGGAGGCTCGAGAGACTTGAGGAGCAGAGCCGTAGAGGGCTCGGGAGGTGGAGCCGTCGGAGGTTCGGGAGGCGGAGCCGTAGGAGGCTCGGGAGGCTCTGGGAGCAGAGCCATAGGAGGCTCGGGAGGCTCGGGAGGCCCTGGAGGTGGAGCCGTAGGAGGCTCGGGAGACTTGAGGGGTGGAGTTCTGGGAAGCTCGGAGGGTGGAGCTCTGGAAAGCTCAGGAAGCTCGGAAGGCGGAGCTCTGGAAAGCTCAGAAGGCGGAGCTCTGGAAAGCTCGGAGGGCGGAGCTCTGGGAAGCTCGGAGGGCGGAGCTCTGGAAAGCTCAGGAAGCTCGGAAGGCAGGGTTCTAGGAAGCTCGGAGAGCAGAGCTCTGGAAAGCTCGGGAGGCGCTGGCTCTAGGACGGTCCTGGCTACTGGCGCTGGCTCTTGGACAGTCGAGGCTACAGGCGTTGGCTCAGGGATGGTCGAGGCTACAGGCGCTGGCTCGGGGACGGTCGAGGCTACAGGCGCTGGCTCGGGGGCGGTCGAGGCGACAGGCGCTGGCTCGGGGACGGTCGAGGCGACAGGCACTGGCTCACTGACTTCTGAGGCGACAGGCACTGGCTCACTGACTTCTGAGGCGACAGGCACTGGCTCACTGACTTCTGAGGAGACAGGCACTGGCTCACTGACTTCTGAGGAGACAAGCTCGCTCACAGTGACATACGTAGGCGCAGGCTCGCTCACAGTGACATGCGTAGGCGCAGGCTCGCTCACAGTGACATGCGTAGGCGCTGGCTCGCTGACCGTGGAAGGCGTGGGCACAGGCTCGCTGACCGTGGAAGGCGTGGGCTCTGGCTCGAAGACCGGGGCAGGCGTGGGCCAGAAGGCGGAAGCCCGTCTTCTCTCCCTCCTCCGGGCAGACGAAGAGGGCCGCGCTGGCTCGTGGAAGGCGACTGACGTGAGGGTGACCTCGTTGACAGGTGGAGTTGGTGTTACAGGGGGCGCCAGGGGTGGCTGAAGAGATACCACTGTGGACGGTGATGCAGGGTCCTTCTCAGCAACGCCCACCGCGAGCGGTGAGGCGCACACCAGTAGGGTCGCCACCAGGAAGTCGCGTAGGGTCCAGCCACGCGTCGCCTGTGGCAGCCGCTCCTTCAGTGCGGGGTGCAGATTGCCCCTGAAGAAGACCACCAGAGAGGAGTCCGGGAAATCCGAAATGCTCGCCAGCTTAAGGAAGTCGCGGATGTGGTCCTCTATAGGGCGGTCTTCTTGTTTCAAGCAGAGCAGGTGGTAGTTTGCTCGTTGAACCGCTGGATCCATAGTAGGTCTATCGTTCTGTTATGAGTGAGCAGCGAAGGCAGACGAGGAGATGCGGATCTAAGTGCAGTTCAACTTTATTAAGGAAACAAACAAGGCAGGTACACGGAAAACACGGGAACAAAGGAAAAACCCTCAATGGGGAAATAAACATAAAACTAGGAAACATGGGCAGGGGAAACATTTCAGGCTAACAACATTCAACGACAGACAGCGACTGAACAAACAGACAGGGTTTAAATACACGGACATGGGAAGACAGGAACCAATGAACAAACAGAACTCAAACAAGATAACAAGGGGATAAACAGAAACCAGTGGCAAATTAACGAGGGCAGGTGAAAACAATGAATGAGAACACGAACGCTAACAGGGAGACTGTGGAGCTAAACAAGGGACAAAAGTGACAAAAATGACAACCAAGGGGTAACAGTGAGAACAAGACGAGGTAACCCTAACATGAGTGCAGTAATGTTCACGTTAACACATTATCTTACATTACAATATAAAGTACATAATATTGAATGATTAGGCAATTTCTTTTATTTGTGTACAAAAATGTTCTTTTCGGGGAGTCACGTGACGCCATGTGAGGTTCGGATATGTGAAAGGTAAGCTCTCCGCACTTTGCTAGTTTTAATACTTTTTATGTCATAAACTGGTGAGATTCGATACGCCATCCTTAACTGTTCTAGGAAGACAATATGTCAAAGAATACAATATCCACTGGCTCTGGAGACATTAAAAGACACTTTGCATGCTCAAGCCCTGACAAGGCCGTGGACCAGGGTGCGGATTTGGTCGGAGAAGTGAAGGATATTCTGTGAGAATTGTTGAACTTGTCTACTATGCTGACAAAGGTCATTTCTGACTTGGAGGATCTTGCTGTATTATGTTGATCGATCACTGCCATGGAGACAAAATTCACTGAGGTGGTTACAAGAGTGGGGGATGTCGAAAAACGGATCGATTATCGGGAGTCATTGGAGAGGGAAGCTGCTAATCTGTTAGAGACCAAGGTAGATTTGGGGTGCGTCTTGGAGAAGTCAGAAGACATGGAGAATAGGCAGAATAATTCCTGAGGACGAAGAAGGTCGGATATGGTGAAATTCCAGAACAGGCCATTTCCGAGTCTGCTCGACATAACAGGCCATAAGCTGAAAAACGAGCAAGCTCACATGTTCTGGCTTGGAGATCTGCTGAGGGAGACAGGCCCCCCCCAATAAATTCTGCAGCCAAGTGAGCCTGACTCACTGAACATTCACTTGACCATCCTGGCTCTGCTTAGCGGCTGGAGTTTGTTTTGTGTAGCAGCACTAATTCAGGACAATTTTGTGGATGAATCTGCTCGTTCTTTGTGCTTATGCCTGCTATTGGTTGGAGTTTGTTTTGTGGAGTATTTCTTGCAGGATATTGGAGTGATTGGGTCATTTGTTGCACTCATGTAGCAGTTGAATGGGCTGGCTCACTGAACATTAATTTGACTGCACGAGGAAACTGAATGGCCTTTTTAAAAATAAATTTGTGTGTGTGTGTGCTGGTTCTGCTAGCGGCTGGAGTTTGTTATGTGGAGGAACACACCTTTGGGACAGTTATTTGGATCAATCTACATGTTCTTTTTGTTTATTCCGCCTTTTGACTGGAGTTTGTTTTATAGATTATCTTCTGTTGTAAAATTCTGTTTTACAACATTAGTTTAGAGGGATGGATGTCATTTTTTTTCTTTTACTGTTTGTTTGGTTCGAGAGGAAGTTTAGGGTTTGATTGTTGCACTAATGTTGGAATGTGGTATTTATCATTTTATTTTTGACACACAATCTATTTTTTCTTATATGTCAAAATGTCAAATATTAGTATGAGTGGATTGTCTCTCTCCACATGGAATGTGAATGGGTTTGGGCATTTGGGCAATAGATGGAAAGTTATTTCTCTTCTTAACCCGTTGATACGAATCCCCTTTTGAGCATAAACAATGAAAATGACATACCTGAACTTAAATGGTTGTATTTACTGGACCCTTTGGAGTATGGACACAGTTGTAGGATCTTTTGAAAGATGTCGCAGTAATCAGCTATCCCAGAGTATCTGCTGCTTTAGGGGTGTGTGTGCTACTCCCAAAAATAGTACAAACATGTGGCGCAATTGTAAATAACTATAAAACTGGAGATCCCAAAATGTAGAACCAAATTTTCAAACAATCTCAACACTCCACTCTCACATAAGTCACTGAGTGTAGTAACCTCCCTCACAATCCACTCTGACCAGCAGATAGGGGACTTACCAATACTCAAACTTGGGTTCTGCCATATGCTCGAGGCAACATTTAAATAAATGTCAGATTTAAACATTATGAATACTTTTGTCCATACTGAGTGCAAATGCAAAATAATGGGGTGTAACTTAACTTTTCAGATTAGTTTGATAGAGAAGCTTTGCAATGGCAAAATAGGGGCAAGAACTTCCTGTTCAATACCAAACCAGGGAGGGGCTCTCTCAGGTGGAAGTGACCAAAGAGCCAAATGTCTGCGCCTAAACACATAGTAATAAAACAAAATCTCAGGTAGGCCTAGCTCACCTTTGTCAATCGGCCTATATAAATTATTAAAATGCAATCTGGGACGCTTACCATTCCAAATGAAGGTATTAACTATGCTATCAAATTGCTTGAAATAAGAGAGGGGGACACCTACAGGGAGAGATTGTAGCAGGTAATTACATTTTGGAATATAATTAATTTTAATAACATTAACCTTTCCAACCATCTATAAATGTAATGAAGCGCACCTGTCCACATCACTCGAAATTGTTTTTATTAATGAGCCAAACTTAACTCTAATTTGATCACTTAAATCAGACAAATTTTCTAGGAATAAAATCCCCAAGTACTTAATGTCCTGTTCCAGCCTGGCCACTGAAAGGTGCCCGGCTGGAAAGCCATGACTGAACAGTGCGCTGTCAGAGCCAAAGCTTCGGATTTAGACTAATTGAATTTTTATCCTGAGAATTTAGAAAATGAATGAATAATTCTGTGGAGCCAAGGCATAGATCTAGTAGGGTCAGAGACAAATAATAAAATATCATCTGTGTAAAGCAGAAGATTATGTGTCACGCCTCCTGCCGTCACCCATGGAAAATCATCCTCCTTTCTTATCGCAGCTGATAATGGTTCCAGGGCAAGACAGAACAATAATGGGGAAAGAGGAAGACCCTGCCGAGTGCTCCTATACAGAGTAAAATAACCTGAAATTAATCAATTTGTTTGTACCGCTGCTACAGCATGTCTATAAAGTAACTTAATCCAACCAATAAATGTACTCCCGAACCCATATATTTCCAAAATCTTAAAAAGATCTACCATATTAAATGCCTTCTCATCAAGTGAGATGGCAGAGACTGGAGACTGATCCTTTGCCACTGACCACATGATATTGATGAAAGGCCTAATGTTATCAGAAGAGCTATGGCCCTAAATAAACCCCACTTGATCTAAAAGAGATGTCATAACTTTACTTAATCGGTTAGCCAAAAGTTTTGACAAAATGTTTACATCTAGTTGGATCAGGGAAATTGGATGGTAACTTTTACACTCAACTGGATCTTTGTCCTTTTTAAGAATCAGAATGATCCGGGCTTGTGTCATGGTTGGGGAACGCTTTCAATTCATTAATGATTACATATAAACTACTAACCAAAGTGGAGCCAATTCTGTAGCATAAGATCTAAAAAATTCAGCGGCAAAACCATCTGGCCCCTGAGCCTTGCCTGTAGGTAAGGACTTTATTACCTCGTCAAGCTCCTCTAAGGTTAACTCAGAATCAAGATAATTTTTTTGCTCAGTCGTCAATTTAGGGATTTCTTATGGTTCCACAAAATTTGTAATATCTTCATCAGTAGACGAAACCGTGTAACTTTAACGATCAAGATGTGGTGGCGGAGAGGTGGTGGTGTAGTGGTCTAAGCACATAACTGGTAATCTGGTAATCAGCCCCACAGCCACCACCATTGTGTCCTTGAGCAAGGCACTTAACTCCAGGTTGTTCCGGGGGGATTGTCCCTGTAATAAGGGCTCTGTAAGTCGCTTTGGATAAACAGGCCAGGGCATGATCTGAGACTAAGATGTTTCCAATTGAGCAATCCACTACAGACAAAATGAGGGACTTAGATATAAACAAATACAATCTAGAATACATTTTATGGACTGATGAAAAAATGTTTAGTTGCTACCAGATGGGTTCAAAAGTCACCAAATATCTGCAAGACCAAGATTTTTACACATCATGTGAACTGTCAATGTTGCTCTAGGGGGCTTACACACTTTTGCTTCACTATGATCATCAAAAAGAGTCCATCAAAAGATTAAAGTCTCCTCCCATTATTTTATCATAAGGGTCAGTATCAATAAAAAAAGCCCTGATCATCAACATTAGGTGTGTAAATATTAGCCAAAACCATCCTTTGCCCCTGAATTTCTGCTAAAACAATAATGATTCTCCCTAATTTATCTTTAATCTGTTTGAGACATGACTTGTAGATGTTTACTTGTAAATGTAATGACTCCCCTACTCTTACTTGAGCCAGAACTGAAGAAAACATGTCCAACCCATATGTTCCCAAATGTTTCAGCTTCCTGCGGGTCAAGATGTGTTTCTTGAAGAAACACTATATCACATTTCTTAGGCTTGAGAAAAGAAATAACCTTCTTTGTTTTTATGGGGTTCCCTAACCCATTCACATTCCACTTGGAGAAAGATATCCCACTCATATTAGCATTTGACATTTTGATATAAAAGAAAAAATAAATTGTGTGTCAAAAATAAGATTATACAGACCACATTCAAGTCAAGTCAATTTTATTTGTATAGCGCCTTTCATAACACACATCGTTTCAAAGCATCTTTACAGAAGATCAGGCATTAACAGACGATAAAACTATAATGTCGATGAATACGATTGTTAATTGTGTTTAAAAGTAAGTAATTCAATAATAATTGTATTAATAACCCCAGTGAGCAAGCTGAAAGCGACTGTGGCAAGGAACACAAAACTCCATAAGATGTTGATTAATGGAGAAAAATATCCTTGGGAGAAACCAGACTCACAGTGGGGGCCAGTTCCCCTCTGGCTAACATCATGAATATAATGCAAATATTACTTATGTATAGTTAAAGTCATGGTTTAAAATTATTAAACTAAGTAAGTGTTAAGGGTCAGTGTTTAAACATTGATTTTGTTTGAACTGTAAGATTAATGTCTTTGAAGTCCATCTGGATTAACTGCAGAAGTTCACATAGATGCAATGGTTCTTGTTAATTGATCGATGAAGGCTTTTGTTGGCAATTGTTAGTCTATGCATTCCATTTCAAGATCGTAGTCCATCAATAGACCGAGGTGATGCAGGCAGAGATCAGGGATGTGAAAAGCAGTTCAACCTGGCCGGTTATTTCGGTGAGGTTCGGTGTGGTCCATCCTAAATCCAAGGTTCAGACAATGGCATATGAAGTATCCCATGTCTTATGGTTGGAGTTGGCATCAGTTCATCCTCTGAAGTCCATCATAACAGACTGAAGTGATGTTTGGCTGAATCATCATTCAGCGACACTTAGCAGTGGAGTCCAAAATGAAGCAGGAATGGTGCTGGATCCAGCCGGTTCTGGTGACCTCAGGATAGGAGTCCTGAGGTTGAGACAGGGAAACAAATAAAATAATATTAGCATAGATGCCATTCAATTTTTTGCAGAGTTATAAATCATGATCAATGTTTCTGGTTTCTGGTTCTGGCAGACCCAACTAAAGTAGCCTATTTGTGGGTCGGAGGATAAATTAAGTGTATGCCTGGCTAAATAGATGAGTCTTTAGTCTAGACTTAAACTGAGGGAGTGTGTCTGCATCTCGAGCATTGTTAGGGAGAATATTCCATAGTTTAGGAGCCAAATATGAAAAGGATCTACCTACCTCCTTTTGTGGATTTTGATATTCTAGGAACTATTAACAGGCCAGAATTTTGCGATGGTAATGAACGTGATGGAATATAGCGTGGTAGAAGGTCACTTAAGTACTACGGAGCTAGACCATTAACAGAGTTTTAAAATGAATACGGAATATAACAGGTAGCCAATATAATGATGATATGGGGCTAATATGATCATATTTCTTGGTTCTCGTTAGCACTCTGGCTGCTGCATTTTGAATTTTGAGTCAAATTATATTTTTTTGGCTTATTTTTTAGCGTTTTTTTGGTCCAATAATTAGTACCTCTGTTTTGTCAGAATTGAGTAGAGGGACAGTTCTGGCCATCCAATCTTTTATTTCATTGATACACTCTGCTAATTTGGAGAATTGTGAAATCTCATCAGGTTTTGAAGAAATATAAAGTTGTGTATCGTCAGCATAGCAGTGGAAACTTATTCCACGATTCTTGATAATATCTCCCTGGGGAAGCATATACATGGAGAAAAGCAGAGGCCCTAAAACTGATCCCTGTGACACTCCATATTTTACTTTTGTTTTGTTTGACAATTCCTCATAGACAAAGTGGTAGCGGTCTGCTAAATATGACCTAAACCATGCTAATGCAAGTCCACAAATACCAACATCATTATCTAGCCTATTCAAGAGAGTGTAGTGATCTATCGTGTCGAAGGCAGCACTAAGATCTAAAAGCAATAGAAGTGAAATGCAGCTGCGATCAGATGATAAGAGCAGGTAGTACGGAGGACACTACCTTTTCTAGTATTTTCGACATAAACGGGAGATTTGAAATCTGTTTATAATTAGCCAGTTCCCCGGGACTTTTTTTATTTTCTCCCCTTCGCTCTAAGTCCTCGTGGTGGCGTAGTGACTCGGAGTTACGCGGAGTACAATCAATGAGACATCAATCCACACATCTTCTCACGAGGCTTGTTGAGTGCATTACCGTGGAGATGTAGCTTGTGTGGATGCTTCATGCTATTCTCCACGGCATCCACGCACAACTCTCCACGCGCCCCACTGAGAGCGAGAACCACACATTATAGCGACCTCAAGGAGGTTACCTCCTTATGTGACTCTACCCACGCAAGCAACCGGGCCAATTTGGTAGCTTGGGAGTCCTGGCTGGAGTCATTCTTCATGCCCTGGATTTGAACAGCATAAATATTCGCTGAGCTAGCCAGGCCCCAAGCTCTGTCTTCTTAATAAGCGGTTTGATAACTGCCATTTTAAAGTCATGTCCTAAGGATAGCAAGGAGTTAATGATATTAAGAAGAGGTTCTGAGATTTCATGGAATACTTCTTTTAAGAGCTTAGTTGGTATTGGATTTAACATACATGTTGTGGCTTTTGATGTTTCGATATGTTCCAACTCTTCATGACCTATGATAGAGAAAGATTGAAGTTGCACATGAGGAAAATTATGACACACTGTATTCTGAGGTGCTGCGACAGATAATTCCAATTTTATTTCTGATTTATTAAAATTTTATCAGTAAAGAAATTCATGAAGTCATTACTATTGTGCTGTGACAGAATATCTGGTTCCGATGAGGCTTTATTCCTAACCAATTTAGCCACAGTACTGAATAAACACCTAGGATTGTTGTGGTTATTTTCTATGAGTTTGATAATATATGCTGACCTGGCAGCTTTTAGTGCCTGTATGTAGCTACAGACACTATCCTTCTATGCAACGAGAAATACCTCTAATTTTGTATTCTTACACTTGCGCTCCATTTTCCAAGCTGCTCTCTTTAGAGAATGAGTGTGATCAATGTACTATGGTGTAGGGCTTTTGCTTTAATTGTAGGGTGGCGACACTATCAAGAGTGATAGAGAAGACTGTAATATATTTTCTGTTATGTCATCAAGTTCTTCTAGACTTGGGGGCTTATTTAGTGTATGAGATAGATCTGGAAGACTATTAGTGAAGTTATGTTTAGTGGTTGAAAGAATAGTCCTGCCTCAACAATAGCATGGTGTAGATTGAGTAACATTTGCTGATCGCAGCATACAAGATATGAGGTAATGATCTGAGTAACATTTGCTGATCGCGGCATACAAGATTTGAGGTAATGATCTGAGATGTCATCGCTCTGTGGAAGAATTTCTGTAGTATCAACATCAACTCCATATGACCAAATTAAATCTATGATTATGGCAATGAGTTGGTCTTGTGACATTTTTTCTGACTCCATGAGTGTTGAGAATATCAATAAATGCTAACCCCAACTTAATTTTTCCTTCAACTGAATTTTCCAGTCATTAACTCTGATCCACCAATTAAATTAAAACTATTTAAGACAAAATTTAATGGGAAGTACTATCATTGGAAATTCAATCAATGAATTTTAGGAACATAACATTAACACTATGCTGTTTACCACTTTTGAGAAAATTAATAGGAGGTTTACTAATGACCCTTTTTTGCTATTTAAGTCTTCAACATTTCTGGTCAGGGAAATGTCTCTGGTTACTTAACTGTAACCCCTGTTCCCTGATAAATGCGAAACAAGGTGCTGCACTTTGGAACAACTTTAGGTATGACCAGCTGTGAATATGTGTGCAACACATCAATGAAATTGACTAGAATTTATAGCCTCTGCTAATGACATCATTGGATGCTCCTGTAGCAGGGCTATAAATAGATGCATCACAGGTGCATCATCAGGAATTTTGTCTGAAGAGCAGTCCTGGGGCATCCCAGTGCATCAATGAAGTGCAGCATTATCGGGGAACAGGCGTTACAGTTAAGTAACGCAAGATGTTCCCTGTCAAAAAGCTACACTTTGATGCTGTGCTGATTTAGGGCTTTGGGAATGAGAATACCCACACCACCGCACTGTGGATGTCCGGACCCCTTATGGTTGTGTAGTTGTGCTCAGACATGAGCTTGTGATGTTGACTCAAGGACATAAGAGCCCGGAGTGGCATGAACATTCAAACTATATAATCTTATGAATGTGTGCGGAGAGGACCAGCCTGCCGCATTACAAACATGCTGCAGAGGGACACCTCTAGCCAAGGCTTTAGAGGAGGTGATCCCTCTGGTAGAGTGAGCCCTGATACCTACTGGCGAAGCTTGACCGCACGCCTCATAGGCCAGGGCCATAGCGTCCCTCACCCAATGCAACATTGTCTGCTTGGCAAATGAATAGTTGCCCTGACTTACGCCACTGGCTAGTGCAGTGGACATAAGTCTGAAGGGCCGGACTGGACAAAGTCCATGAAGTCTTTCCTGCTACAGCGCTGTAAACGGCGGGGAGCAGAAGCCTTCAAGAGTGATCGGATGTACAGTCGAGAAAGGAACCTTAGGCAGGTAGTCAGGATGAGGGTGCAAAATTGCTTTAGCTATTCCTGGGGCAAAATCAAAGCAGGCTGGAAAGACAGAAAGAGCCTGTAGATTCCCAATTCTTTTCAGAGGAGTAATTGCCATAAGAAAAACAATCTTGAGAGTCAGAAGTTTATCAGGCGCTGACTCTAGAAGTTCGAAGGGGGTCTCAACCAGACCCTCAAGGACTATTGCTAAGTCCCATGAAGGGATCCTGGTCCTAACAGGAGGTCTCAGTCGCATGGCTCCACAAACAAAATGAGAGAGCAGGGGATGTTTCCCCAATGGCACCCAGTCAGTCAAGGCGTGGCAAGCCGATAGAGCGGCCATGTAAACTCTGAGAGTGTCAGGGCATGTGCCTGCTGATAATTTTCTTGCAGAAAGTCTAGAACTGAAGCAGTCTGGCAGTTAACTGGATCTGCATTATGTGCACTGCATCATCTTTTAAAAATACCCCATTTATTTGCGTAACTTCTTCTAGTAGAGGGAGCCCTAGCACTTAGAATGGTCTCGATAACTTCAAGTGAAAGCCAAGTGTCCCTCAGTTTGTACCCTTCAGGGGCCAAACATGAAGGTTCCACAGCTCGGGCCGGGGATGAATTATTGTCCCCTGCACCTGGGACAGAAGGTCCCTACTGTCCGGAATCGACCAAGGCGAGCCGTTGAGGAGAGACATTATCTCTGAAAACCATACCCTGTTTGGCCAACGCAGTGCTATCAGTAAGAGGCAAGGCCCTTGCTGGTGAACTCTTGCTGGTGACCAAGACTCCTGGGAGCAGAGAAACCGGAGGAAACACATACAGGTGCATTCTGGGCCATGTATGTTCCATCACGTCTAGACCCAGGGGGACTGGGTGACTCAGAGAGAAGTAGAGGGGGCATTGCACTGTCTGTTGGGAGGCGAAGAGGTGGAATTTCCAATAGTGTGCAGGGCAGCACCAGCCTGACCTGCTGCCTGATAAGCCTTCCCTACAAGCGTGGAGGTGGTCCTGCATGGCTTTGTGGGGAGAGTGGGTCTCTTTAGTGATGATGACGAGCCAGGCGAGGGATAACTTGCAAGTGTCTATTCTACCAGCGTCACTGAATACCCGCATGCCTCGGCATCCACAATATTGGAATATGTTGACATCGAGGGCATGAAGACACAGGAAGTATAAGGTTTCCTCCATGAACGAGAGAGCTCATCATGGAGGTCATCAAAGAAAGGAAGGGACTGATATAGTGTTTCGTTTTTTTTTTTGGCCACCAGACAGAAATATGTCTTCTAGTTTGGAGCGTTTGGGGGTCGCTTTATTATTGTGCATGGAATGTTCAGAGGTTCAGCGTCCCCCTTGTGAACTGAAGAGACGCCGAAGCACACTTCAGGCTTACGACAAGGATCAGCTGGATCTGGGGAGAGAGAGAGAGAGAGCGCGAGCGATAGGGACGGACCTGTCTCTCGCTCCTCAGCCAGATCTATGCGAGAGCCCCATGATGAAAGAGTGGCCTGTAGTTTGACTGTAAACAGATCGCAATGCTCGCACCCGCCCTGCCCCACGCAAGAGCAACATGCTCTTCCCCAAACACACAAAACAAAACTGGTGTGTGTCCCTCTCAGCAATAGAGCATAAACACGAGAACACCCACCGCTTGCTTTGTTAATCAGTCATTCTTTTTCTTTCTTTTTTAGGCACTGCCTAACAAATCTAACTCCTAACAGAGGAAAGAAAGTTCTGACAGTCAAGATGCACAACACACACAGAATGATCGGAATACAAAAGATCTGACGATGCACCTGTGACACATCTATTTATAGCCCTGCTACAGGTGCATCCAATGATGTCATCGGCAGAGGCTATAAATTCTAGTCAATTTCATTGACGTGTTGCACACATATTCACAGCTGGTCACACCTAAAGTTGTTCCCAAAACGCTTAATCAGTGCAGCATCAAAGTGAAGCTTTTTGACAGGGAACCATGAAACCAGAACTGAGATGAAATATAAAAGGTAGAATGATGCTTGGCAGAACCCATACACCCACTGACACTAGAGTCAAATTAAACCCAATGAAACCAACTCGCCAGTTCCCTTTTCTCCCTCCTTCCACTGAACATTTTGGCTTTATCTGATGTGGTTGCTTATTTCAGGTCTCAATAAGCATTTTTTTTTCCATTTCTAAAGACATAAATACTCGCATTTTCCTTTTGAAAAGGCACTTTAATGTGACACCACTTGCCAGCCGCCTACAAACACTGTCCTTTCATCTGTAGCCCAGCCATTTCCACAAATTAAACAATTATCTTTATTCATACACTCAGTATCGTGGTGTGATGAAATAATGTCTGTGAATCCTCTTGAATGAGTGTCACGACACCTTTATTAAATGTTCTAACATGTCCTGATGCTCTTGAATGAATTCTGAAAGATGTTTAAAATATAGCTTGGATGACTGTGAATCTTCACATACTGAACACATGGTTTCATTGGGACTGTCCCTGCAATCAGTTGTTTTGAATTGATACACATTTGCTAAATGTCAAGCAATGAGCAAGATGTCAAATTCAAATACCCAATGACCAAATATGTTCATAATGTGAAATCAAAATGAGGACCAAGCCATAACCAGCCAGTCATTTTCAGGAAACTGTGTAATTTGTGTAATTATCAGGATAACAAACTTATTTGATAACAAACACATTATTTGATAGATTTAGCTGTTTATTGTGCAATACAGAACAGCCTTTACATTTAAATATTTATGACTGTTTTCATTGGAATCCCAGCCAATTTCCATTTATCCCATTTATCGCCATCATATTTAAATGGGTTATTTAGAATAAAAGAAATCAATTTTTGACATGAATAATATCATAACAAACAAACAGCATTAGAAAAAAAAATGGCACAGTTTCCTGAAGGTGAGCAATAGCATTTAGCAGCAATAGTGGAGTATCATACAGGAAATGATTAGTATGATAGATGGATAAAGGAAAAATGCAATCACCCACACATATGCCCATATCTGTGCACACAAAACCCTTCTGCATGTGATGAACAGTTTGAATAATGCCAGAGGCATTGTCTTAGGTTAAGGTGACTACTGTTGTGTCATAGAAAGGTCTCAAGTTGCGGGAGGATGCCATTCATTTTGCCAGTTGAAAGAAATGGCAAAAAGCAAACCCTTTGTAAAACCACCATCCCCTCTTAACATTCCCTTTAGATTAAAGTAAATTTCACTGGTTCAAGATGACGGCATAGAGGCCTGTCGTGTTTTGCAGGCGCTACGGCTCAGCGTATTCTTTTTCTTTATTTTTTTTCAGAAGGAGCGAATGTCAGTTTAAATACAGTTGGAGTTTTAATTGGCCTAACCCTAAGCCTAAAAGGAACACCAAAAACTCGAGCAAACCTGAATCTGAGTCTACTCGGCCGGATGAGGTCAGTGCCGGGACTAGCCCAGATGCTAACAATATGTCTTATTCCGAACTCCGCTTAGCGATCACCGATATTACGGAAAATATTTTGAAAGTAATCGATGAAAAGCTAAGTCCACTCTCTCAAATGTTGCAACAGCTTAGCAAAAGATTTGATAGCCATGAGAAACGGATTGCCGAAGCTGAGCATCGCATATCAGCCGGAGAAGATGCTATTTCCCCGGCCAAAGGGCAATTGAAGACGCTGGAGAAATGCACCTGTGAGCTGGCAGAGCATTTCGAAAACAGAGGGAGAAGGAAAAATGTATGCATTATCAGGCTTCCTGAGAAGATGGAGGGTGATCGGCCCATAAAGTTTTTTGAATCCTGGCTTACGAATGTTCTGAATATTTAAACGAAAACAGGGCGATTGAAGATTGAAAGGGCACATCGTGTTCCCACTGGGCCTGTTAAATCAATGTCTCAATATCCCTGTGCAGTCCTGGTGAGATTTCATAATTATTCGGATAAAGAGTGTGTTGTCGCTGCGGCAAGGGATTCGGGCGATCAACCACTAATGGTCGAAAATTCTAAGGTGAAAATCTTTAAAGATTTTTCTGCAGCCGTCATACGTAAACGCAAAGGTTTGAAGATGTCAAGAAAAAAATTGAGGGCCATAGGTGCAACATACTCAGATTTACCCTGCCCTTCTCAAAGATTGCTGACCCATCGGAGGTGGACATTTGCTGTCATTGAGTGAAATATCCAAGTCTACCTGAAAAAATGCACTGCGGCATGGCCGTTTGTACTGCCTTGAGATCTTTTGAACATATTTTATGACTATGCACAACATTGGCATCATAAGTCAGTACACGATATGTTCATGTTTTTTTCACTTACCTTTGAGCTGGTATAATTATGCTCCTTTTTGTTTGGACATGATGGATGTGAGTGAAGTCTGGGCATTTGCCTCACTTGGACTGGATTTTTTGTCAGTCAGGATCCTCGTACACACTGGGTTGTGTTATTGAACCAACTCCGTGTAATGCTGGACTCTAGTACGGTATACCATATTTTTATTTTTTTTTGTATTATATTTCTAGGTTTTGTTTTTCTATTATTACAAAAAAAAATCTTTTTTTCTTTTAGACGTATTTGGGATGCATTGTTTTATAAGGGATATTTTGAGGTGCTTTTTATTTATTTCTGTTATAGTCAAAGATGTCAGTAGGTACACTTAAGATATGCTTCTGGAATGTCAATGGGATTCATAAACCTGTGAGGAGGAAATCATGTCTCACAATCTTAAAAAAAGAGAATGTGGATATAGCTCTGTTACAAGAGACCCATCTTGATGATAAGGAAGACCTTAAGCTACAACAGCTGGGTTTTGGTATCGTCTTCTCATCTTTTTCATCAAGGAGTGGTCATCTTGTTTAAGAAGTCACTGTCTTTCAGTTGACAAACTGTATTCATGACAGAGGTGGTTGATTTGTGATTGTGAAGGGGTAATGTTTGGGGAAGAAATACCTATTTCGATTTCAACATCCAGCTGATAAAGAATTTACCTTTTTCTGTAAATGGCATTCTTGCCATACTAGAATAGATAATTTTTTTGCCCCTAAACAAAAACTGCACTCTATAGAGGGCAGCTCAGTTGGTAATATTATCATTTCAGACCATGATAATTGAATTTAACATGCATTTGAAGCCCCTTGATCATTCAGTTCAAGCTAAACATTGGCGACTTAATCCTTTTATTTTTAAGGATAGTGATTTTACGTCTTATTTTGTCTCAGAATTTCTGATATTTCGTACTATTAATGGCCCTTCTACAAGTGATAAATCTCTTTTGTGGGAAACGATAAAAGCCTTTTCAAGGGGTTTGATAATCTCTTATACATTTAATAAAAAGAGAAAACAGGCTGAACAAAGAATAATTTTGGAGGCTAAAATGAAAAGAATGGAAGCTGAATACACTCAGAACCCAAATTCAGATAGATTGAAAAAATTATTGCTTTACGTTCATCTTTAAGTTCTTTGTTTGTGGGACAGGCTGAGAATAGGATTAGATTTGCTAAACAAAGTCTTTATGAACAGTGTGACAGGGCAGGGAAATATCTAGCACACCTTATTAAGAAAAGGGCAGACTCTCAAACAATTTTGTTAATAAAAGACAAGGGCATCCCTCTTCTAATACTTCAAAATTACTCTTTATGCTGATGACATTCTTATTTTCTTATCCAGGCCAGAGGTTTCAAGAAGTACTCTTATTGATGTTGTTAAGGTATTTGGAATTTTTTCTGGTTATAAAATTAATTTTGGTAAATCTGAGGCCATCCCATTGAGTAGTTTGGAAGGCGCTTGTACATCCTTGATGCCCTTTCCATTTAAGTGGTCTCCATCAGGTTTTGTATACCTAGGTATTCATATATCGCCTAAGTTCAAACAGATGTTTGATTTAAATTTTACTCCTCTTCTCAGTCGTATCAAACTTAATTTGGAAAGATGGAATAAGCTTCCTATTTATTGGATAGGGCGGATTGCCCTTTTTAAAAATGAATGTTTTACCTAGATTATTGTATCCAATTCAGATGATTCAAATACTCTTCTCACAGAAAACGTGAAAGAGGTGGATAGATGTTAAATAAGGGTTAAATAAATAAAAAAAGATGGTTTAGTTCATTCATATGAGCAAAGAAAGGGTTGTGTCTTCCAAACATCAAAACATATCAGCTTAGCACCCACCTGCGATATATAAACACATGGATAGCTGAGGACCCAGACTCACTTTGGTTTGATATAGAATCCATTCAATTACAGATCCCACTCAAAAATGTGCTTTTTCTTAAAAAAAATTAAGAAGGTTCAAACAGTGTGTACAAATCCCATTACTCTGAACACAGTCAGGGCGTGACAATCCATATGACGAATTGAGGGTAGGTCGTCCATAACATCAGTCTTTAGCTCAATATGCAAGAACCCAGAATTTCCTCCAGGCATGACTGATATACGATTTCAATATTGGGCTTCATAAGGTCTTACTAATCTGAAGGGCATTTTTGAGGGCCCTACTCTTATGTCCTTGGATTTCTCAAAAATATGATCTGGATGGTAGATATCTTTTGCATTCTACAATTAAGGAACTTTATTTAGAAGGATGTGAGTTCATCAAACCTTGAAGAACAGCTTTTTGAGATTGAATCTAGAAGTCATTTTTATAATATTCTGTCTATGACTAAGAATATATCCACACATTGTCTTAAAACAATTGGGGAGAAAGAACTTGATATTACAATTTGTGACGATGAATGGGACATGGCCTGGAGGAATGCAAAGTCTCTGAGTGTTTGTAATAGCGTGCGAGCAATCCAGCTTAGAATTCTTCATAGAGTGCACATATCTCCTGCCCAACGCATTAGATTTGGAGCGGATCTCCAGAGGCGGATTAAGGTGGTCAGGGGCCCCTAGTCTGCTCTTTGTGTGAGGCCCCCCTTAATCATTATGCTTTTCTGGAAACATTTATTTAGTGTCATATATGGTCCACACGCAAATAGTAAGGTGAATTGGCGCGCACACACACGCACACACACACACACACACACACACACACACACACACACACACACACACACACACACACACACACACACACACACACACACATGTTGTGTTTCCATGTTTTATGGGGACTTTCCATAGACATAATGGTTTTTATACTGTACAAACTTTATATTCTATCCCCTAAACCTAACTCTACCCCTAAACCTAACCCTCACAGAAAACTTTTTGCATTTTTACCTTTTCAAAAAACATAATTTAGTATGATTTATAAGCTGTTTTCCTCATGGGGACCGACAAAATGTCCCCACAAGGTCAAAAATTTCGGGTTTTACTATCCTTATGGGGACATTTGGTCCCCACAAAGTGATAAATACACGCTCACACACACACACACACACACATACACACACACACACACACACACACATTGAGACAGCAAATACTACAGTGTTTCCTCTACATTCCTTAAAGTGGTGGACCACCACTTTTATTACTTACCTTGATGCCATCCAAGACTGTCTTCAGCAGAACACAAATTAAGATTTTTAGAAGGTCCTTATAATAGAAGTACACTGGTGCCAGCACTTTGATGGTCCAAAAATCACATTTAGGCAGCATAAAAGTAATCCATGCGACTTCAGTTGATCAATTAATGTCTTCTGAAGCAAATCGATAGGTTTATGTTAGAAACGCAAAAGATAATTAAAATATAATTCGAATTTTAAATCTGCTATTCCATACAAGGCTCTGACACCGTTTTAAATGTCCGAACTCATTTGTTCTTCTGTTTTAAATAAGCACCGCTTCCGGATTCTTGCGTGTACTCGCCAAGACACATCGCATCAGCTTCTGGCATGAAGTGCTTTTTAAAAGTTAATGACTTTTTAATTATCAATTAATTTTTTCCACAAACATATTGATTTGCTTCAGAAGACATTCAATGATCGATTGAAGTTGTGTGGATTACTTCTATGCTGCCTAAATATGACTTTTGGATCATCAAAGTGCTGGCACCAGTGTACTTCCATTATAAGGACCTCACAGAGCTCAATCATCTTCTAAAAATGTTTATTTGTGTTCTGCTGAAGAAAAACAGTCATACACATCTGGGATGGCATCAGGGTAAGTTAATAATGAGAGAAATATTCCTTTAATTGTGTCATGTGTTACTTAGAACTAATCATGCAAGTAAAATATTTAAATTCTTTGTTTGTAATAAATAACAGACTTTAATGTCGATTAGCCGAACCGCATAGATTTAGTTTAAGACTTGCTTGGGGTTACCAGATATAAAGAGATTCAAATCACCTATACAAATCTTTACAATTACATCATCCAATCAACATCAATCCATTGCAATCTAATGGTACAGGTACCTGCAATGCTTTTGTAGGACTTTATGGGTTGTGCATCCACTGACATCTACAAAAATATTCATGTAGAAAAATGTGTATTTAATTATCAAACAGGGAGATAGTGTCAGGATGCAGAGATTTACAGAGGCTCAGGACCCAACCACAGAGTTTAAACACAAAATAATTATTAATACAAAAATTGGGGGAAACTCAAACTACACTGAAGGGGAAAAACAAAGGAAGAATAATCCAGGCTGGGGTAGAACATGTAGAACCGGGAGCACAGGCAGAGACTGGGGAACGGCCTCTGTGGCTGTGAGAAATGTAAGTGCAGCATAGTTCTTGCGGGAAGACTAGCAGCTGTACATCATCGAACCATTAGCTAGGTATCTCCTAGCCAATCACATGTAAGCCATTGCTTTATATGTCTGCTCACAATCTATCACATTGCTGTTTCAGTGTGCTAACACGATAACATCATTCTGTAGTCTGAAAATGTCATGATTCTCAGTGGGATTGGATCCTGAATCTTTATCCATATCTCATTTATGTTGGAGATCTCCCTCAATCCCACCACATCCACCTCAATCGGAATGTACAACCCTGTGTGGAAGGAGTGTGCTCCATGCCAAGTCTGTCAAAATTATTGCCTCCGACAGCAGCTGATTTCTATCGGGAAGACAAGCAGGCTTGAGTGAGGTTTAAGATGCCATTTATTTGATTAATGTAAAACAGAAAAGTAATGTCTCTCTTTGGCGTAAGCCCCGTTCGGCGGTCCAAGGGAGTTGTACCCGGAACCGTCATGTCCTGCCGGAGATAGGAGGCAGGGGCGAGGAGCCTACCCCGTGCAGGACGGGGTTTAACTGGTGGTGGTGGGGTGGTGGAGGTTGCTGTGTTAGCACACTGAAACAGCAATGTGATAGATTGTGAGCGGATTATAAAGCAATGGCTTACATGTGATTGGCTAGGAGTTACCCAGCTAATGATGTGATGATGTAATCATCCCGCTAGAACTACGCTGCGCTTCCATTTCTATCAGAAATAAGTTCACAATCATATCAATCAAATGCATTCAGATGATAGTCATGGGACTAGGCCTTCTGTTGCGTATGCTGTCTGTTCATCATAACACATCTGCATCAATATCAAAAGCCAGTATTTCATGTCAATGGTGCATTTGCTCTCATAGAAACGGCAGACAATCATGCGTTCACAGCGTGATCCCATGAGAGTAACTCGGTTAAGGTTCACTCGCATATCATTCACAGCATTGCATGCCCGAGTGTTCCCTATCAGGAACACTAACATTATTCAGGCATGTCATGATGTACAGTGCTCATTGAATGGGGTCACAACACTCCATTCAGTAAGATTTTCTGTTTTCTTGGTCGCTCTTCGCTCTAATCACGTAGTGGGAAAATTCCAATACAAGGGATTATCCGTATGCCCCACTCACTATGAAAGACTGAGCTCTTATGTGGGAACTCTGAAGGAAGCATGGCATCACAGTTTAAATGTAGCCTTCACCAAAAGTCCTTCGTGAAATAATGAACATTCTCTTGTTTTGAAAAAAATTTTTGAGCAGTGTTTCCTTCCAGAGCGCCTTCAAGGGCACATTAATGCCGCTTTGGAAAACGCAGTGTTTCTTACTCGATACATCTACTTCACGTTCCCATTGGAAGCACCACTGTCCACCACACTGCATTCCCTTATTCATCAGATAATTTCATTACCAGCATAATGTATTTTTGGCCTTATATAATCATTTCATACAGGGGGTGATTCCTATTTCACAGCATATTTGTGTTTTATTACTCATTCAGGCATCATTAAAGTGCAGAAATTTGTATCATATGTGTCTTCATAAATCATTCACTTTTTCATCTCTGTTCGGACCATGTTTCAATCAGTGGGGATTTTCAAGCATTGGGGCTTTATCAATGTTCCAAATTTCAAAGCTCATTATGAGTTTAAGTCATGTCAGCATAACTTCGTTACATTTTTATTTAAGTAACAACGCATTTCAGTACGATGCTGTTCACTTTTACTGCACCATGGTGGGGATGTTACATTTAGTAGTAGGTAAGTTGGGTTTAGCATTCATTGGATAAAACCTGTGCTGGATAAAAGCTTATTATTTTCATCTTGCTGCTGTTATTTCTGTTCCTGCTGGTAAGTCATAAGCTCCCTCCTAATGCTTTTACATTATTTCTTCAACTATGTTTCTATATGCTTTATTGATTTTAAAGTTATCAATGATTTTGCTCCATTCAATGTAAATAAAATATTTTTTGCATTCAAGGCAGCTCTCGTCTAGCAGCAGGCAGTAAGATTAATTCCTCTGGAGATTACAGTGCTGGATATGTGTTCTTGAAGCAGATACCGAAATTCAGTCCACTGAAGCTGCATGTCATGGGCCATGCATGGCTGGTTTTACGGGCTTAAAAAAAACAGGAGCTTTAGCTTCAATCGTCACATCTTTTGCACCTACATACTTAACACCTTCAAGGCGCACTCCTCTGAAAAACAAACATTGGAGACGCTTCAAATGTCCCTCCCATTCAAACCGCTGCTCATTGCAGCACCATGCAGCAAATGATACTTCAATGTCCAGCTCACAATGACTATAGTAGCACATTTAAATCCCTGCTCATGTCGGATTGTTCTATAATTTATTCTCCAGCTCACGCACCAGCTTCTCCGAATAAGGCTACTGAATAGGAACATGATTCACAAGCAAAAGGCCAGACAAAATTTTAACTCACCAGCTCCCCTTCATCTGCATCTTTGAAATTAACCCCATCATCGTGGCCAGTGTTTTATGGGGTCCCCCTCGAGTACGAAAACATATCGTCATTTTTAGACCCAACTACCATTGTCGTATTAAAGGCAGGTCCTCCTCTTGGCTCCTTAGCCTCTACTGAGACATTTGACATGGCAGAGCACCAACTGAACCCCATTCTCTCAGCCAAGCACATTCCCAGGTTTTCAATTCAATAGCTACTCTCTATCTTGTTCAGGAGTTCCATCGATATGTCCATTCACCAGCATACTTCTCATCCTCTGCCCTGGTCTAAGCCTCTCACTCATCCCCTTATATTCCCCTTATATAAAACTCATGCAGAAAGGACTGGGTTATCGGCGTAGCCACCACATTTGATTTAAGAGCTTAACTTTATAATCTTAGAGTGAATAACATGCACAAGTCGTATCGATTATTTTAACTATGGTGTGATAAAGATAGGTTTGTGGGCAATGGACAAACACAAAGCAAAAACGTCTCTGTGTGGCCAACTCAAAATAGCTCTCTCTCTCTCTCTGAAAGATCTGTTGCTCTGGGCCACACTCTCTCTCTCCTCTGCCACTCTGGGGAGCCTTATCAGGTCTCCTTCCATCATCACTATAATGAGAGACAGGTGTTAGAGTAATTATAGCTCAAGTGACCACTTTCCCTCTCCTGCAGACAGACATGACCATGAAACCTTTTTTGACAGACATAAATTCACTAAACCCTGGGAAGACTTTTTTTCTTCTTTTGTTTCTTTTGTAATTTATATATATATATATATATATATATATATATATATATATATATATATATATATATATATATATTGCAGCAGCACTAGGGGTAGTAAATAGTGACAATTTACTTTTGAGTGAAATGTTTCTTTAACTTGTTTCTCTATGAAAAAACTAAAAACGTATGTGAGTTACTTTATGACTATGTAGTGCTTTATAATGTGTTTTCGGTATGCCGTTAAGATGTGCTTTTATGAGGTTTATCAGTCATAGTTCAAGTAAATTAGTCATAATTTACCTCCTAAAACATAATGGAAAACAAAGCCTCAACTTGAGCACTACACAGGATTGATAAGCATGGGTATTTTACAGAATACTGCGGGGGAATTCACTAGGAATGAATTGTGCCTGGTAAAACGCCCACAAAGTGAATGCAATTTGCATGCCGCAATTCAAGATCTTGCTGGCCAGTTCAGAGCCTGCTCTGGCAAATAGCAAAGAGTTTTATGAATAAAGCGCAATCTATATTGAGCCTAATTTTCATAGAAAGGAGATGTGTTTGTGTGGAAAGGAGTGGCAATTACTTAATTTAAATACTCAAAACTAAAGTCAAGTCATTTTATTTGTATAGCGCTTTTCACAACACACATCATTTCAAAGCAGCTTTACAGAAAATCATAACTAAACAAATGTAACTGTAATATCTATAAAGTCTTTGTGATCATTGTGCAGTTTTATTAAATATGATTATAAATTGAGTATAAAAATTAAATAATAATTGTATTTAGAACCCCAGTGAGCAAGACGAAGGTGACTGTGGCAAGGAATACAAAACTCCATAAGATGTTGGATAATGGAGAAAAATAACCTTGGGAGAAACCAGACTCACTGTGGGGGCCAGTTCCCCTCTGGCTAACATCATGAATATAATGCAAATATTAGTTATTTGTGTGCAATGCAAGTCATTGTTTAAAATTAGTAAACTATGTAAGTGTTGAAGGTCAGTGTTTAAACAAAGATTTAGTATGAACTGTAAGATTAATGACCAATGTCTTTGAAGTTCATCCTGGATTAATTACGAAAGATCCCATAGATGCATTGTACTTTGTTAGTTAGCTGATGAAGGCTTTTGTTGGCAGTTAAATCATAGCCTATGTATTTCATTTCAAGAATTTAGTCCATCAAAAGACAAAGGTGATGCAGGCAGAGATCAATGAGGTGCACTGCAGTTCAACAGGCCGGTAATTTTGGTGAGGTTCGGTGGTGTCCATCCTAAATCCAAGGTTCAGACAATGGCATATAAAGTATCCCATGTTTTATAGTTGGAGTTGGCATCAGTTCGTCCTCTGAAGCCCATCATAAAAGACTGAAGTGATATCTGGCTAGCACCGGCTGTAGATTGTCGTCATCACTCAGACACGTGGCAGTGGAGTCCGACACCAAGCAGAAATGGAGCTGGATCTGGCAGGCTCTCGAAACCTCTGGATATGAATCCCGAGGTTGAGACATGAAAACAAATAGAATAATATTTGCTTGGGTGACAGTTTTATGCAGATTTATAGCTCTTGATATATTTGTCTAGTTCCAGCAGACCTAACTAAAGCAGCCTAATTGTGAGTTGATGGATAATTTAGGTGTATGCCTAGCTAAATAGACTATTCTTTAGTCTAGACTTAACACTGTTCGGGATGCAGACACACACTCAGTTTATCAGCCAAACTGGAAAAGGATCTACCTCCTTATGTGGATTTTTATATTCTAGGAGCTATTAACAAATCAGAATTTTGTGATCGTAATGAACGTGATGGAATATAGCGTGTCAGAAGTTCACTTAAGTCAGTGCTATATCTTTGCTGATTATGACAAATTTAACTAGATTGTGGAATAATACACTGGTCTTTGAGCTGAAATACCAAATGTAAAAGTGGCACTACTGTGAATTTGGCCTTTGAGGGTACTTTGCTCATATAGATATTTCTTAAACACAACCTATAACCTGAAACAAAAAAACAAAACAAAACAAAACAAAGAAAATATCAACATTAAACCTTCTGATACCTGAGCATGACTGCTAATTGCATTTTCCATTCCCCTTCTTGAAATGAAACTTTTTTTTAATTATTATTCAGTTTACTAAGCAGAGCCTTGTCTTCAGGTGTCAGCCTCCTCTGGCATTTATGCAGCACCTTTCATACCTGGGTTATCACAAAAGTAAATAAATATATATATTTTTTTTGCATTAGCCTGTATGTATTATGCACACTTGAAGTTAAATCGTTCAAAACAACTGTTAATTTTATATACTTTTTAAAAATTTGTATATGATTCAGTCGTCCTTGCTACTTGTGACAGACTGCCAATATAATACAAGACTGTACAACTGTTAAAACTTTACAGAGGACTGTTAGACTACAATGAATGTCACCAGGCAGCGAGAAAGGGTTCAAATTCAAATACCGAAAGACTCCAATAAACCAAGTTGTGGCAGGGCGGAGGGCGGGGCCGGGTCGTGATACTACACACCCGGTCTTGTATTAGGCTAATTATGCCTCCGTGAGGTTTAAAGGCTGACTGCAGAGGGCCGTGCGAGAGAGAGATCGTTAGCGGACATGTCCGTCATATGTGTTTGTGTCTTTGTTTTAAGTTTACCATTAAACTATCTTTTATATTATCAAGCCGGTTCTCGCCTCCTCCTTTCCATTGAATGCGTTACACAAGTAAAATCACAAACGTACAACAGTGCATGTATATGAATGATGTTATTTTGTGATTTGTTTAACTTGATCTGTACTGTTGGATGTTGTTTTTGACTGTATTTCACCAAGTTTGGCTTTCAGCAGGTAAAGCTTTTTCCGTGTGCTTTTTACAGTGGTATAACTTGGGGGAGTTACCCCCTCATGTAGCCGACCCTGTGGTGTGTGGTGGTGGTGGTGATCGGATCAGTACATTCTTGCTTCAGTCCTTCAAACACCCCAAATACTGATACAATATGTGATATTTAATATAAAGTATGTTATTTTATAAGTTCACAACAACTGTTGTAAGTTAAAGGTTTAAAATGGCTTGCCCACAAATGTCATTCGCAAACGATAAAACCCTAAATGCATAGTGTTCACTACAGTGGACGGATGTGTAACTATCTCAAAATGAAAAGAAAAAACAAAGGATTTAAATGATTATATTCTCATTTTAAAGTAAAAATAATAATCAGGAAATAGAATGTATATGGGTAATAATAATTTATATTAAATTAGAAAATATATTGTAGGTTATTTATTTTCTGTGTTTGATATAAAATAGGCCTATATAACGTTAATGTATTTTTTTTCTTTTGAGGAAGTTCATCAAGGGCTAAAAATTAGCATATGTAATTCTCTGAACTCATCAAACTGAGAGTAAAATCTAGAGAGAAGTTTGACAACAGCGTGCAGCCCATGTCACACATTTGTGGTTGGGTGGTGGTCTGTGGTTGACTGTGTGCAGTGACAGTTGCTGGTGATGCAACTGTTTCAGAGAGCTGAGCTGGTGTTGTGTTGCGTGTACCCCCAGTCTGCGCTCATAGCTGATGGAGTTGCTGTTTGCTGGCTCTCGTCTCTGTCTCCACTCGATGAGGTATGGACCATTATTGTTGTGTAGGGTGAAGTTGTGCTTGCTCACTGATGGGTTGAATGAATCCAGATGACACGTAAGGCTCTGTGGTCAGTGTTACATCAATGTCGCTGGCGAAGGTCATGTGGAAAGAATCATGGACGCTAACACAGTATGTGTTCTGAGTGTCTCCTGTGAAAAACGCGGTTAAACTGTGGCAGCTGTGGCTGCCAAGCTCTGTGTTTAGCTGATGCATGCAAAGCCAATTCCTGCTCACTTTATTATTTTTATTATTTTTTTTTTCACAGTTCAAAGTCTTTTGACTTCCTGTAAACAGTTCAGTTTTTCACTGTGAAAATCTTAAAAGAAACACTGCAGTTATTGAGGCACATGTCATTCAAACCATTTCCTGTGCTCTTGTTTTGACAGGTCGAGCTCTTCACACCTTTGCAGAATTTTCCCACAGTTTGGGACGATGCTTTTTTCCCTCAATATCTACAGTAAAACCCTTTTTTTTTTGTCCGTTTCATAATCTATTTGATTTTTAAAACCTACAAACTGCTTTCATGCCTTAAACTGAGGTTAGATTGTGATTTAGACTACTAGTGCTGTTGTGTTAATGCATATATTTAAATTGAAGTCCAATGTACAGCTGGATTTTTTTCATTGTTTAATTGAGCAGAAAGAGTGAAATATATGATGTATATGATGTTTCAGTTAAGAAACTTACCAATGCATATTTCTAAAATATCTGTTTTTGTTTTATCTATAAAATAATATCTTCTTTCGCTCAACCGGGGAATGTTCATTTGACATAACAGTTTCATTCTAAAATTGTTCCATTTATCAAAATTATTTATTTAATTGATAGTCAGAGTAAGGAATAAAAACATTTGATTTTTTTTTTTATCTGCACGTATTTTCATATATTATGTATTCATATATAGTAAGAAACAATGGTAATAATTCACTATTCTCTGTAAAGTTGCTTTGAAATCTTTTTTAAAGTGAAAAGCACAAATAAATTGAAATGAAACTGAATATGTTTCATTTTTGATTTATACATCTAACATTACTCCAACAGAAGAATACACTGTCAAATTAAAGAGAAAATGGTTCCCAGATAATATTTTAATAAATTAGCTTTAGCTTTAGTACAATTACAATATAAAAAGAAATAATAATTATTATTTATTTATTTTTAATTTTTTTTCAAACAAAGTCTTTATTATATCATGTTTATTATTTTTCTCACACAGTGAACATGAACATGCCACACAACTTCTTGTTCAGTGACTTGTCATAACTAGACTGGACTACTGTAACACTGTCTGTCACGATTCCCTTGTTGTCTGCCCTGGGATTCACTTGTCTTTGTCTAAAACTACACTTCCCAGGATCCCCGGCCCTCATCACTGCCAGCCCTGTGTCATTGTGCTCACCTGATTGTCGTCTGTCATCATCATGTCTCCAGTGTATATAAACCCTGTTTGTTCTCCATTCCCTTGTCAATCGTTGATGTATGTGGATGCCTGTTTCCGTGCTTTCCGTCCATGTTTACCCCGCCTGTTAACCCTTTGTATGTCTTCTGTGGTTTTGTTTTATTTCCCCATTGTGGGTATTTACTTTGTTCTGGTTTTGTCTGTTTAGTTTTACTCTGTTAAATAAAGAAACACAGCACATAGATCCAACCCCTTGTCTGCCTCCTCCTGCACCGTAACAGAACGATTGACCCAAAATGGATCTAGCAGTGTTCCTCAGAGAGCTGACAGAGGCGGACTTGTCTGTTCGGGAGTTCACCCACTTCTTCGCCAGCGTGGCCAGTTACACCGGCTAGGATGATAATACCCTGAAGAAAGCGTACCGGTTCGGCGTACCCAAACATCGATGGTGGGAGTTACCGGAGACCGGAGACTACACCTGGAAAGAGTATGTGGGACTCGCCGTGGAGGAATTCGCTGCCGGGGAACCACCTCTCTTGATCCCGGCTCCCGCCTCTGGGTTTTCCGCGCCAGCCACGGTGAGTGAACCAAACCCCACGCCTGCTGTGATCAGCGAGCCAGCGCCTGCATCCCCTATCGTCAGTGAGTCAGCGCTGCCAACTTCGTCTGCCCGGAGGAGGAGGAGAAGAAAGGCCTCTGCTCTCCAGCCTCCGCCAACCACGGCCAACCAGCCAATGCCTGCAGCCCCGAACGTCAGTGAGCCAGCGCCTGTAGCCTCGAACGACAGTGAGCCAGTGCCTGTAGCCTCGACCGTCCCAGAGCCAGCACCTGTAGCCTCGACCGTCCTAGAGCCAGCGCCTGTAGCCTCGACCGTCCCAGAGCCAGCGCCTGTAGCCTCGACCGTCCCAGAGCCAGCACCTGTAGCCTCGACCGTCCCAGAGCCAGCACCTGTAGCCATGACCGTCCAAGAGCCAGCGCATCTCGAGCCTTCCAGGGCTCCGCCTCCCGAGCCTTCTAGGGTTCCATCTCCCGAGTCTTCCAGGGCTCCGCCTCTCAAGTCTCTCGAGCCTCTCGAGCCTCCCAGGGCTCCGCCTCTCAAGTCTCTCGAGCCTTCCAGGGCTCCGCCTCTCGAGCCTCTCGAGCCTTCCAGGGCTCTGCCTCCCGAGTCTCTCGAGCTTCCCAGGGCTCCTCCTCTCGAGCCTCCCAGGGCTCTGCCTCTCGAGCCTTCCAGGGCTCCGCCTCCCGAGTCTTCCAGGGCTCTGCCTCTCAAGTCTCTCGAGCCTCCCAGGGTTCCGCCTCTCGAGCCTTCCAGGGCTCCGCCTCCCTAGTCTTCCAGGGCTCCGCCTCTCAAGTCTCTCAAGCCTCCCAGGGCTCCGCCTCTCGAGCCTCCCAGGGCTCCGCCTCCTGAGCCTCCTAAGGTTCTGCCTCTTGAGCCTCCTACGGCTCCGTCTCCCGGCCCTCCTATGGATCCGCCCCCAGAGCCTCCTACGGCTCCGCCTCCAGAGCCTCCCGAGCCTTTCACGGCTCCGCCTCCCGAGCCTCCTACGTCTCTTCTCCCAGAGACTCCAGTGCCTCCTATGGCTCCGCCTCCCGAGCCTCCTACGGCTCTGCCTCCAGAACTTCCAGAGCCTTCTAGGGCTCTGCCTCTAGAGCATCCTACGGTGCCACTTCCCTTGGCTCGGCCTCCAGAGCCTTCCAGGTCCCCGCCTCTAGAGCCTCCTACGGCGCCACCTCCCTCGGCTCCACCTCCAGATCCTTCCAGGCCTCCGCCTCTAGAGCCGCCTACGGTGCCATCTCCCTCGGCTCCGTCTCCTGAGCCTCCCATGGCTCCATCTCCTGAGGCCCCAGGGCTTTCCATGGTTCTGCCTCTCTTGGCTCCGCCTCCTGAGTCTCCCTCGACTCCACCTCCTGGGTCTCCCACAACTCCGCCTCCTGAGCCTCCAGAGCCTCCCTCAGCTCCGCCTTCTAAGCCATCACCTCCCTCGGCTCCACCTCACGAGCATCCCTTGGCTCTGCCTCCAGTGGCTCTCTCAGCTCCGCCTTCTGAGCCTTCTACGCCATTGCCTCCCTCGGCTCCGCATACGCCTTCTACGGCTCCGCCTACGCCTTCCATGGCACCGCCTCCCAAGTCTTCTCCTTGGCTCCCCCAGTGGCCACTCCTCCTCCCAGACCTCCTAAACCTGTCCCTGTCCTATGGCCACCTCTCAGGCCTCCTGAACCTGTCATTGCCCCGTGGCCAGCTCCCAGGCCACCTGACCCAGTCCCCGTCTTGTGCTCCCCGTGGACTGCCTGCTTGCCCTCTGTACCCCCGTGGACTGCCTGTCTGCCCCCTTGGACTGCCTGTCTGCCCCCTGTGTCCCCTTGGACTGCCTGTCTGCCCCCTGTGCCTCCTTGGACTGCCTGTCTGCTCTCTGTGCCCCCTTGGACTGCCTGTCTTGTGCTCCTTTGGACTATCTGTTTGCCCCTTGTGCTCCCTTGGTCTGTCTGTTTACCCCTTGTGCTCCCTTGGTCAGTCTGTTTGCTCCCCCCTCCTCACTCCTTAGACCAATTTTTATTTTTTGGGTATTCTCTTTTTGTTTTTGTTTTTTGAGGAGCGTCTGGAAGCCGCTCCTTTGAGGGGGGGTTGTCACGATTCCCTTGTTGTCTGCCCTGGGCTTCACTTGTCTTTGTCTAAAACTACACTTCCCAGGATCCCCGGCCATCATCATTGCCAGCCCTGTGTCATTGTGCTCACCTGATTGTCGTCTGTCATCATCATGTCGCCAGTGTATATAAACCCTGTTTGTTCTCCATTCCCTTGTCAATCGTTGATGTGATGTTCCATGTTCCCCTTCTGTCGATCTCTCCACGTTGTGTCAGAGAAGCGACACTAGGGGTCTCTCTTGAGCGCCGATATTCACCTCTGAACTATGAAAAAAGGCCAATGAGAGTTGGCAACCAGTATTTGCATGTCCCGCCCCCGGACATACGGGTATTTAAGCGGCGCAAATACGGGAGTTCATTCAGAAAATTTCTTCGGAGCCGATGGTTGTGTCTGTAACTGCTGCATATTACACACCGAGTTCCTGTCATCCCTCTGCTGCATAACTGTTGGATTCCACGGCGCACAACAGCGGCTTTCTCCTGTTTGCATGGCTGTGCATTCCTGCCTCTGGGCGCACCGACAGTGCAGATTTAAAAACTCTCACGAGTTTTTTCCCTAAAAGAGTGATTTTATTTAAAAGAGTAATTTCCTTTAAAAGAGCAAAACACAGCGGCGTTGAGCGTCCTTTTAAGGACGCGTCTTTATAAAGATGCCCTTCCGCCCCTGTGTTGTTTCTGGATGCGGTAGAGTGCTCTCCGCTTCCGACGGCCACAGGCGCTGTCTCGTGTGTCTGGGTAGCGATCACACCGAGGCTGCGTTTGTGGATGGTTCATGTTCTCACTGCGAGAACATGACCATGACAACGTTGCGGTCGCGGCTTGCTTACAACTGTGAGCAAGCCACTCCAGCCGCCCCCGTATTGCTCCTTCTTCCCACGGGATTGAGGACGATGCGGCTGGCGATGGAGGCGATTTGGGGATGGCTGCGGGTGCAGCTCCGCCGGGTACGCCCCCTCGGACCACCCGTGCCCCAGCACGCTCGTTGATTCCCGTCCGTGCTCGAGACGGCGGCGACTCGCCTCACAGCCAGTCAGCCGACCCTCTTGCGATGGAAGCTGATGAGCTCGCCGCGACATCGGAGGGTTCGGCATCTGATGCAGAGGACTCCCCTGGGCTGCCGCCTTCGGGCTTGCACGCCCAGGCTGAGGCTGACGCACAGATGTCCGACATGCTTTCCTGGGCAGCCAACAGCGTGGGCTTGGATTGGAACCCTCCATCCTCCCCACAGCCATCACGGCTGGATGACTGGTTCCTGGGGTCTGCGCGCCGCTCACAGCCTCGCCCCCCCGGTTCCGTTTTTCCCGGAAGTGCATGACGAGCTGACGTCTTCGTGGAGAGCACCCCTCTCCACTCGTCACACCGCCACAGGCTCGTCCGCCCTCGCCACCCTCGACAGTGGAGCGCCCCACGGGTACGCTGCGATTCCCCAGATGGATAGGGCGGTTGCGATCCATCTATGCCCCGGTACCCCTACCACCTGGCGAGGTCGCCCCGTACTCCCTTCCTGGACCTGTAGAGAAACCTCCTCGCTGACAGCGGAGGCCTACAGCGCCACCGGACACGCCACTTCCGCCCTGCATGCCATGGCTCTCCTGCAGGTCCACCAAGCCAAGGCACTTCGCAACATGCACAGGGGTGGCCCTGATCCCGACACGCTGCAGGAATTGCGCTCAGCGACCGACCTCGCCCTGAGAGCGACGAAGGTCACAGCGCAAGCGCTCGGGCAGGCGATGGCCACGCTAGTGGTCCAGGAACGTCAACTGTGGCTGAACATGGTCGAGATGCATGAAGCCGACAAGACTCACTTCCTCAACGCCCCTGTCTCCCAGTTCGGCCTCTTCGGCAACACCGTCGAGGACTTTGCCCAGCAGTTCTCCACGGTAAAATAGCAGACGGAGGCCATCTCTCACATCATGCCTCGCCGCAAGCCTGCCGCCACGGCCCATGCCCCGTCTGCTCACCGAGGGCGTCCTCCCGCGGCCAGAAGACAAGCTCCTGCTCCGCCTCAACCCGGGCCCAGCTCTCAGCCCCAGCGTCGAGCAAACCGCGGGAAGCACACGCCCCCTGTCTCACGGACCCCCTCGAGGACCCGGAAGGCTCCCAGGCGCTCCTGAGACATCGCACCCAGAGTCCAAGAAGTTAGCTCCGGAGGTGGTAAGACTGCTCCGTCCCCCGGTGGAGGGCCGGGAGGAGAATCCTTTGTTTTTTCATTAGCCGCACCCCTTAACGGGGGCTGCGGTACCCAAATTCTCAATAAAAGAGCTATTTCCTTTGTCTCTGGGGCATATGGCCCGCAAATGCCGTTCTCACGGCACTCTGCTTTCAGGCCTCAACAGTCCCGGCTCCATGGACGCGGTGTCCCCGCCTTCAGCCCCACGACTGTTCCCCGGCCGGCCAGTTCAGACGAGTCCAGAGGACACCAGCATCAGACCTCCTCCTCAGTCACGAACCCGCCCCCTGCCGGGTGCGCGGAGCAAGGTAAGTGCTTTGAGTTTATTCTCAGCACCAGAGCCTCAGGATGCCAAGTCGCCTCCCGACGCCACGTTACCTGTTCTGCACCGCTGCGAAGCCCCGCCGGGTACGTCCAAAAAACCCGTCCCTTTGGTGCCCCTAGCACGGAGTTTAGAGGCGTGGCTTTCACTGCCCAACCCGTCACGCTGGCTGCACCGGACCATTCGACTCGGTTACGCAATTCAGTTTGCCAGGTCTCCGCCCCCCTTCGTGGGCATACATTTTTCCGCAGTACACGGCCAACATGCCCATTCCCTGCGCGAAGAAATCACCTCCCTTCTATTGAAGGACGCGATAGAGCCTGTCCCTCCAACCGAAACGAAGAAGGGTTTCTACAGCCCTTACTTTGTTGTACCCAAGAAAGGCAGCGGCTTACGACCGATCTTGGACCTGCGAGTTTTCAATCGGACCTTGTCCAAACTCCCGTTCAAAATGCTCACCCAGAAACAAATTCTATCTGGCGTCCGGCATCTAGATTGGTTCGCAGCGGTAGACCTGAAGGACGCGTACTTCCATGTCTCAATTTGCCCTCGACATCGACCCTTCTTACGGTTCGCGTTCGACGGTCAGGTGTATCAGTACAAAGTCCTCCCCTTTGGCCTGTCTCTGTCCCCCCGTCTTCACGAAAGTGGCAGAGGCAGCTCTTGCCCCGCTCTGAGTAGCCGGCATACGCATACTCAATTACCTCGATGACTGGCTCATACTGGCTCACTCTCGAGAGTTACTATGCGCACACAGAGACCAGTTGCTCAGGCACCTCAGCCGTTTGGGGCTTCAGGTCAACTGGGAAAAGAGCAAGCTCTCCCCGGTCCAGAGCATCTCTTTTCTCGGTCTGGAGTTAGACTCAGTCTCAATGACAGCACGTCTCTCCAACGAGCGTGCTCAGTCAGTGCTGAAATGCCTCGCTCCCTTCAAGCCAGGCGCCGTGGTCCCGCTAAAACGTTTCCAACAGCTCCTGGGGCATATGGCATCCTCACGGCGGCGCGCGCTGGGGTTGATGCATATGAGACCACTTCAGCACTGGCTCCGGACTCGAGTCCCGAGATGAGCATGGCGCCGTGGCACGCACAACGTAAAAGTTACCTCTGCCTGCCGCCAGACCTTCAAACCCTGGACAGACCTTTGCTTTCTAAGGGCTGGAGTACCCTTGCAGCAGGTGTCCCGACGCGTTCTGGTCATGACCGACACCTCCAAATTGGGTTGGGGCGCCGTGTGCAACAGGCGGTGGAACCGAGGCCCGCTGCGCTGGCACATCAACTGCCTAGAGCTGCTGGCTGTTTTTCTGGCCCTGCAGAAGTTTCTTCCATTAATTCGGCACAAACACGTCTTAGTCAGGACAGACAGCACCACGGTCGTAGGCTACATAAACCGCCAAGGCGGAGTACGCTCCCTCCACATGTCACAGCTCACCCGTCGTCTCCTCCTATGGAGTCAGCAGCCACTGCGCGCCACTCACATCCCCGGCAACCTCAATGTGATGGTGGACGCGCTGTCAAGACAAAGCTTGCCCGGTGGAGAGTGGAGACTCCACCCCCAGTCGGTCCAGCTGATTTGGGACTGGTTCGGCAAGGCCCAGGTAGACCTGTTTGCCTCCCAAGAAACCTCCCACTGCCCGCTCTGGTATGCCCAGACAGAGGCTCCCCTCGGGGCAGATGCGCTGGCACACAGCTGGCCCACGGGGCTGCACAAGTACGCATTTCCCCCAGTGAGCCTGCTTGCACAGGTGCAATGCAAGGTCAGGGAGGACGAGGAGCAAGTCACTCTGGTAGCCCCCTACTGGCCTACCCAGACTTGGTTTTCGGACCTCACACTCCTCACGACAGCCCCTCCCTGGCGGATTCCCCTGAGGAAGGACCTTCTTTCTCAGGGACGGGGCACGCTCTGGCACCCGCACCCAGACCTCTGGAACCTCCACGTCTGGCCCTTGGACGGGATGCGGAAGATCTAGCCGGCCTACCACCGACCGTCATAGATACAATCAATCAAGCCAGAGCCCCCTCTACCAGGCATCTTTACGCTCTAAAGTGCTGTCTGTTCACGGACTGGTGTTCTTCCCGAGCCGAAGACCCGCAGAAGTGCGCAGTTAGGTCAGTGCTCATGTTTCTTCAGGAGAGGCTGGAGAGGAGGCTGTCCCCCTCCACCCTCAAGGTGTATGTCGCCGCTATTGCGGCCCACCACGACACGGTAGACGGCAAGTCTCTTGGTAAGCACGACTTAATCATCAGGTTCCTAAAAGGTGGATAAAGGAGGATAACTCCCTCCCGGCCTAACCTGTTCCCCTCCTGGGATCTCTCGGTCATCCTTACGGGCCTCCAGAGACCCCCCTTCGAGCCGCTTGACTCAGCTGGACTCAGGGCCCTCTCTCTCAAGACTGCCCTGCTGATCGCGCTCGCTTCCATCAAGAGGGTCGGGGACCTGCATGCGTTCTCTGTTAGCGACGCTTGCCTGGAGTTCGGTCCGGCAGATACTTTCGTGATCCTAAGACCTCCTTCGGCCTCCTTCGGACTCCCCTTGTGTGTAACACCACGGTTCTGTCCCCTCTGGCGAGCTGACTCCCGTGTTTCCCTTAGGCAGTCATGGCTGCCTTGGCTGCCGTGCTGTATGTTCCCCCCTCTATAGGCTGGATCCACCACCGCACCGACTTTTCCACATAGGCCCTAAGTCAGGCCTCTGATGGTTTTGCCACTTAAACTTGCCTCCCCTCTCGGGTAGGCGTGGCCTCCGCAGGGTCTTCTCCGCCCTGAATAAGGGCTAAGACCCCCTTCCCTCAATGCGTGTAAGGGCCCCGGCCTAAGTTGCTCTATGCGAGAAACATAGAGAGAAAAGAGGCCCGGCCAGGCTTGGCCTAAATGGGGCATTGGGGAAGGGTACACTGCAAAAAATGATTTTCTAGACAAGTATTTTTGTCTTGTATTCCTGTCAAATTATCTAAACTTTCTTAAAACACGATTTATTTACTTGTCAAGCAAAATGGGATAAGATATTAAGTCTTGTTTTAAGATAAATCTAACTAAATTTAGTGAACTTTAGACTCAAAACAAGAAAAAAATCTGCCAATGGGATAAGCAAAATAAACTTGTTTTCCTTTTAAATTAAGTTTATTTTGCTTACCACATTGGCAGATTTTTTTCTTGTTTTGAGTCTAAAGTTCACTAAATTTAGTCAGATTTATCTTAAAACAAGACTTAATATCTTATCCCATTTTGCTTGACAAGTAAATAAATCGTGTTTTAAGAAAGTTTAGATAATTTGACAGGAATACAAGACAAAAATACTTGTCAAGAAAATCATTTTTTGCAGTGTACGTGCAGCCTGATACAGTTGGTCGTCCTGCACATAAGAATACCTGCTCACACCTGTATCAGAAGTTCACGTACACGGCTCAGCGCGTGGTGCTTTTATAAGTGGACCCCTAGTGTCGCTTCTCTGACACAACGTGGAGAGAGCGACAGAAGGGGAACGTCTAGGTTACGTATGTAACCTCCGTTCCCTGATGGAGGGAACGAGACGTTGTGTCTCCCCTGCCACGTCGCTGAGTCGAGCCACTGTTGTGGCCGGACCATTTCCGGCTCCTCAGAAAAATCCTGAATGATCTCCGGTATTTGCGCCGTTTAAATACCCGTATGTCCGGGGGCGGGACATGCAAATACTGGTTGCCAACTCTCATTGGCCTTTTTTCATAGTTCAGAGGTGAATATCGGCGCTCAAGAGAGACCCCTAGTGTCGCTTCTCTGACACAACGTCTCGTTCCCTCCATCAGGGAACGGAGGTTACATACGTAACCTAGACGTTTCCAATGTTTTATGCCTGCTCTTGTTCCTATGTTCGATCGTTCTGTCACGACTGGTGTGGAAGCAGGACAAGACAGACGAGAGGTGCGGATCCAAACGCGGTTTTATTAAATAATAATAGGAGGAACACAAAACACTGGAACAAATTAAATGTCCACGATGGGAAAATGAATTTAACACATGAACACGAAACATCCACGAACGATCAAACATAGGAACAAGAGCAGGCATAAAACATTGGAAACATGGAACATCACATACATCAACGATTGACAAGGGAATGGAGAACATACAGGGTTTATATACACTGGAGACATGATGATGACAGATGACAATCAGGTGAGCACAATGACACAGGGCTGGCAGTGATGAGGGCCGGGGATCCTGGGAAGTGTAGTTTTAGACAAAGACAAGTGAAGCCCAGGGCAGACAAGGGAATCGTGACACTGTCATTGCAGGCCTCCCTTTATGTGAAATTATATCCCTGCAAATGATCCAGAATGCAGCAGCATGTCTGGTCTTTAATCAGCCAAAGAGTGCGCATGTTACACCACTCCCTGTCTCTTTTCACTGGCTGCTGATTGATGCACGTATAAAGTTCAAGGCTCTGATGCTGGCAGAACACAGAAAAGTGTTCTGAATCCAGAACAGTCACTGGGTCTAAATCTGTCAATGAACACAGAAGATATGAGACGCTTCCTATTTCCATTTTTCACCATATATTTATAGCCTCATCATGGCTACGCCTTTTGAGATATCAAAAATATGTTTGCCATTTTGCATCTACAATGTCTTGGCATCGTGTTGACGAAATTTGGTGAGAATTGTATGAATCCTCAGGAGTATTTAAAAGTTCAGGCCCTGCAATTAAAAAAAAATGCATATTCAATCCAAAATGGCAGACTTCCTGTTGGGTAGAGCAAATAGCTGTAATATTGAAAGTTGTCCAGCTTGATGAGAAAAATATATGTATCAAGTACACTATGGTACAATTATATGGCATTAGAGCAGTTAGAATTAGTTGCAAGTACTTAAAAGTAAAAATGTTACTAACTGTATAACTAATTATTAAAGTGTTAATGATATTAGTAATACACCTTAATACCATAATGCTATAATACTGTGGTATTTTTTGTGACTGTTATCATACCGTGAATATCTCAAATTATACATATTATTATTTAAATACACATTGGCCACAAATCATATGCCACTAATCCAGATTGAGTGGATGCCAACACTAAAATGGCAACACTAATAAAATATCATACTTTGATTATTGTGGATCAGCAGTCTCTGGAAATTATTCTAAACAATTTTGAAGCAATTCAGGTAAATATAATATGACTTTTTTTAATCTGTGGTAAAATATCTTGTAAACACTTATTATTATTATTATTATTAATAATATGACAATATTAGAGAGAAATGCTGATTCAGATTTTTTTTCCAGTATATAAATGTTTAAATATATTAGGGCTGCCGATTTAATGCGTTAATTCAGTGCAATTAATTTGACTAAAAATAACACGTTAAAAAATTAACACCATTAATCGCATGCCCCCGGACCGTAATATGGAAGATTGCTGAGACATGCAAGCTTGTAGTACCACCTGTTTACTCCAGAGGGCAGTAAGTGAAACTTAAGCTGCGTGGCAATGCGCAGTTTATACAGTGAAGAAAAACACCCTTGAGCAGCAGAACAACACAGACAAGCGTTACGTTCTTGCGTTCAAAACGCTTGATGGAGCGCAAATCCAAACTAAGGGATCTCAAGATGTGTTTAAAGATTGAGTATTAAACTATATTTAACTTGACACAGTGACCTAAGCATTTTATGTTTATGACGCAACGCATCCAAGACGCTACACAAGCATGTCTGATGCAGGTGTAAATTGACAAGTCCTTAAACAAGCCCTCATAATAAATCTCCAACTGATTGACAAATTCACTTGTGAAATGGATTGCTGTGAACTGTATGCGTATGATTGGTTTATGTTCAATAATATGGTAGTAAACAATACATTGTATTCTAAAGCTGCTTTTTGTATTGTCTTTTCAATGATTAACTCTTCTGCTACAAGAATGTAATGCACTTTAATTATCTGAATATATATATATATATATATATATATATATATATATATATATATATATATATATATATATATATATATATATATATATAATATATATATACATACATACATACATATCATTTTTTAATATTTAAAGATTTAATTATTGTTATACGAGGGCTTTCTCAGCAAATATTTGTATATGTAATTAAATGCGATTAATTAATCGGGACACCATCTAATTAATTAGATTACATATTTTTATCGATTGACAGCCCTAATATGTATATATATATATACACACATCAATATTATTAATCATGTCAAGTCTTATGATTTTAAAATATATTTTATTGTCACACTACATGTATTTATCACAATACAAACAACTGCAACACAATGAACTGTAAGCTGTTAAGAGAAAATGTAACATTGTTTATCTTCTATGCGGAGCCTAGTAGCGGTCATGTGACAAATGAAGGAATGACTTGTCAGACCTGAAGACTGAGTCGGGAGGTGAACTTATCAATTGTGTTTCCTGTAGAGTCTATGTGGCTGTCATGTGACTAATGAACAAAATTACTTGAATAAAAATGTATTCATTTTGCTGAACTAGATTTAAAGATCCAAGTCAGTAAAATGTTTAGATCTTTCCACCACTACTACTTTCAAGGCGAGGCATTTGGCATCTCAAACTAGCCTAACAAGAGGGTCCACTGACGAAAATGGACAATTTTATGTGTTCATGTAATCAGAAATGTCTGATTTCAATAATTTTTGGCTGAGACAGGGAAACAAATAAAATAATATTAGCATAGATGCCATTCAATTTATTGCAGAGTTATAAATCATGATCAATGTTTCTGGTTTCTGGTTGCGGCAGACCCAACTAAAACAGCCTAATTGTGGGTTGGAGGATAAATTAGGTTGCTGATGCCGAAAAACTAATTAATGCGTTCATGACCTCAAGACTAGATTATTGTAATGCATTACTGGGAGGATGTCCAGCAAGATCAATATATAACTTTAAATTGGTTGAAAATGCAGCAGCCAGAGTGCTAACGAGAACCAAGAAATAAGATAATATTAGCCCCATTTTATTTTACGCCTGGCTAAATAGATGAGTCTTTAGTCTAGAGTGTGTCTGCATCTCGAACAGTGTTGGGTAGACTATTCCATAGTTTAGGAGCCAAATATGAAAAGGATCTACCTCCTTTTGTGGATTTTGATATTCTAGGAACTATTAACAGGCCAGAATTTTGCGATCGTAATGAACGTTATGGAATATAGCGTGGTAGAAGGTCACTTAAGTACTGTGGAGCTTTACCATTCAAAGCTTTGTACGTAGTTAACAGAATTTTTTAATGAATTCAGAATTTAACAGGTAGCTAATGTAACGATGATAAAATGGGGCTAATATTATCTTATTTCTTGGTTCTCGTTAGCACTCTGGCTGCTGCATTTTCAACAAATTTAAATTTATTTATTGATCTTGCTGGACATCCTCCCAGTAATGCATTACAATAATCTAGTCTTGAGGTCATGAACGCATTAATTAGTTTTTTGGCATCAGCAACAGAGAGCATGTGCCTCAATTTAACAATATTTCTTAGGTGGAAGAATGCTGTTCTACAAACATTGGATTTTCAAAGGACAGATTGGTATCAAATATAACACCTAAGTTCTTCGCTATTGTAGATGATGTAACAGTACATCCATCGAGAGTCAAATTATATTGTAGTGGCTTATTTAATAATTAGTACCTCTGTTTTGTCAGAATTGAGTAGAAGGACATTTCTGGCCATCCAATCTTTTATTTCATTGATACACTCTAATTTTGTGAAATCTCATCAGGTTTTGAAGAAATATAAAGTTGTGTATCATCGGCATAGCAGTGGAAACTTATTCCACGATTCCTGATAATATCTCCCTGGTGAAGCATATGCATGGAGAAAAGCAGAAGCCCTCAATCTGATCACTGTGGCAATCCAAATTGTACTTTTGTTTGGTTTGACAATTCCTCATTTACATAGACAAAGTGGTAGCGGTCTGCTAAATATGACCTAAACTATGCTAATGCAACTCCACAAATGCCAACATAATTCTCCAGCCTATTCAAGAGAATGTCGTGATCTATCGTGTCGAATGCAGCACTAAGATTAAAAGCACTAGAAGGGAAATGCAGCCCCGATCAGATGATAAGAGCAAGTCATTTGTAACTCTGATAAGTGCAGTCTTTGTACTGTGATGAGGCCTAAATCCTGACTGAAATTCTTCGTATATACTATTTCTCTGTAGAAATGAACATATTTGAGAAGATACTACCTTTTCTAGTATTTTTTACATAATCGGGAGATTTGAAATCGGTCTATAATTAGCCAGTTCTCCAGGATTAAGTTGTGGCTTCTTAATAAGCGGTTTGATAACTGCCGCTCTCTTGACATTATTCTAAAACAATTTGAAGCAATTCAGGTAAACATAAGAGGGATATTTCAAAGTCTGTTAAAAGTGCCACGTACTGATGTGCCTTTGTGCTAATGAAACTCTATAAGACAACACAAAGTCATAAAAAATATCTCTGTACGACACCTATATCTTCTTATGTGATTCACCTATCGCATTATAGTTCAGGTGAGCAGATTATTTTGAGTGTTAATCCAGGATGGGGTGAAACTATATTTTTACACACACACACACACACACACACACACACACACACACACACACACACACACACACACACACACACACACACACACACACACACACGTATATAAGAGTATGTTTAATTTGATATTGTATCTACAACTATTTTAATCATATTTAATCCTCATAAAAATATGGGGTGAAATTTTTTTTTTTTCAAAAAAATATCATGAAATTAAATATATATATGAGATAAATAATACGAGCTGTCCTGCTTGAAATTTCATGTCAACTACACATTAACAAGTTGAAACTTAGAATTACAAGTATAACAATTAAACTCTGGAATCATGATAAAATGCAGTGTGTCATAGCTGTCTGAATGTGATCTGCCAGGTCCAATTTACTTCTGCGGGTGTTGGAAAAAACATTTACTGTGACAGAAAAAACACCTCACAAGCATTTTCACATAGTAAAGGGGTGATGTAGACTCGCACTGCTCGCTGAGTGGATAAATATGTGTTATAAAGCCAATAGGAAATCAAAATGGACCTTCAATGAACATTAATGAACATTCAATTTGTGTACGATTCATGAGGTTCAAAAGAAAAACAAAGAAGTCTATAATGCACTAACTGTAGAAGCGGCATGATGTATTTAATTTAGCAAAATATGACAAATGTACATATCGCGATATGCCTATTGCAAGGGCTTACAAATGTATTTTCATACAGCAACAATCAAGGTGATGCAGATAGCTTGTTACTGTCTTTTCTGATATGCTGTAATATCACTTGAATTATTAGAATTTGTTTGTCAAATTTAATTTGATTCTCTAATTAATTTCAAATTCAGTGCTCGATAATTGAATTCGAGCACTGACATCCCCTGCCAGCCTTTGACACAGGTGTATGCAAAACAAGCCAAAACAATTCTCTTTGAAATATAACAAAGTTTATTGATGCAGTAATATCATTAATAATCAATACAATGGAGTCAATAAACTTCCGACATACAAATGAAACAGTGACATGGTAACCAATATAAGCCTATAACACATGAGAGGGAAGGTAGGTTTGTGTGTGTGTGTGTGTGTGTGTGTGTGTGTGCGCAGGCAGGCGTGCGAAAGAAGTGATGCAAGATTTCCGGCCGGAGAATATGGCCGCGAGTGTTTGTGGAGAGAAGCCGGTTAATGGTGTCTGCCCGTTTACCTCGTGTCTCTGCTTGTACGATAACATGGGAACAAAGCTGAGCTTTATCTACAAGCCAAACGTTTGTGAGGGGTCACGTGTGTTTGCGGTTAGTACGAGAGAGAGAGAGAATAAAGTGGTGGAACCGAAGCCGATTTTGAAATCGTGGGAGAGAAAGCAGCTGTTAATTTATCACTCAGAGCGTTCAGTCGTGTGCCTCATCCAATAGGAGTTGAGAGTTCGTTCCTTTGGAATTTCACACATAGGTGTAAAGTGAGCAAGGCTTCATGGGATTTGTAGTCTGTTTTGGACTCTGGTTTTTGGAGCAGTTTTTCTCAGTAAGATTTATGACTGTGTGTGTAGGCCTCAGTCAGGCTTTACGACTGTGTTAGGCCTGCCTTTGTCTTATATTTGAATACACGAGGCCCAACACTAGAGACTTGATTAATCTAGTTATTTCTATACTTTAAATTGCACTTGCTCATTCTGAATCCTGTCACTTAGGGTCTCATGCTGGCCATGTACATGGATCCCATGATCACAAACTTGTCAGTTTTGATCTTTAGCCCGAGGCAAATGACTAATTCTATTTAGAATATTTACTATTGCAGCTTATCTAATTCTAAATAGTAGTTTAACTTAGTTCTATAGAACTGGATACACTTAATTAATTATTATTATTGTTATCTCTAGACAGAGGTAAACGACTAACACAATTAGGATAAATTCGACCAACATACCATTACCCAAATAGTAGTTTTGTTTAGTTCTATAGTTTCCTATTACACTTGACTAGAATAATATTAGCATTAAACAGGGGTCATGACCCACTGCTATGATTGGGTAATATCTTTGAATATGAAATAATTGTCTGTACGCATATGGAATTGTTTTGAAAATCTTCTGCAGTATAGCTGCTAAAGGAAATGTATGTTGCTTTAAAGGAGTTTCAGATATTTATATTGGAAAACAAGCCAAAACAAAAACATATCAAAAACGTATTTTGTTGCTGTGTATAATGGGGTGAAGACGCCCCCTCTCACCTTTCTGTTCACTTCAATCCATCTTTAACTTACAAAAAAACAAACTCCCTCTTATTAAAAAAGCTGCATATTACCAATTTTCTTCACGATAAGAAACACACAGTGACACATATATTATGATTCAATAAGTCACGAGCCATCACGTTATAATAGTTGCATTAAGCATGTGCGCCTATGGAAGGCACAAAGAGGTGATGATGAAGAAGTACGCATTGACCTGTTTAGGCAGAGGGCAGACTTGGCTGATATGTTCATCTCTATTACATAATAGAGACAAGGAAGTAGAAAATGAGTCTTTATTAATATTGGTTTCAATAAAGTTTTGACTTACAGTATGTTTTTATAGTACTATGACCTCTTGTCAAAAGTCAAAAGATCAAGGACATTTTTATTTCTCAATGCATAACACAATGATATTTATAAAAAAAAAAATCTTTACCAATTATGGCAAACCTATACCGTGTCACCAATTCCTTACAAAAGCATTATAAAGTGCTAATTTGGTACTTAAGAAATTGTTCATATTATCAGAAGAATTGAAAATGGTTGCGCTACAATGTGAAAATCACAATACTGATCACAATACTGTGGACTCCCCCATGCATTACTGAGGGAAGTGGACAGCCCAGATCCACAACTAAAAGACAAGTAAATCACAGTCTCTTGTTTGAGAAACAGACAACATTTATTTAAATTGAAATAGCCATTTGTAACATTCTAAATTGTCTCTAAACTACATAATGTGCATAGTGACTGAAACACATTCCTATTTCAAGTTTATTCTCATTCATGTACATCCAAGTATTTTGGCTATTAATTTAACATGCTGTGCAAAACTAATATAATGCAATATTATAGAGGAGGAAATGTATCCTCTATGATATTGCAACAATTATCCAGATATGGAATGAGGTTATTAAGCAAACTTTTATCAACTCCTACATGCCAAATTAATAAAATAAGGCAAAAATATACATTTCACACAGTGTTTAGTGAGAGATATGATTGATTCAAACACTAAAAGTGGCTGTTCTGTATATTTATTATTGTATTACAGTAATAATAATAAAGTCTTAATTAAAATTATGGTTATTTAACATATTGAGATGTTATTGTTAAGTAAAATGTAGCATTTGGTTACATTTATGTTTTGTGATTTTTCATACCTTCTTTATATAACATCCATCCCTTAACAAGAGGGGCGAATGGTTACAGAATTTAAAGCGGTATTTTAATGGTAAATTAAAAGAGTAATTTAAATGCGGATTGATAGGAGCAGACCCGTCCTTGTGGACTATGGTGCAAGGAACTGGCAGGAGAAAAAAAATAATGTTCAGTGAAAAGTCAAAAGAATATCACAATGTATATAATTGTAACTATAGCAGATATTATTTATGAAACATGGGAACTCATTGCGTGTGCATTTTTTGCCCCCATATTTTGAATTTAGGGAATATTTTTGTCAATTTCTGTGACATTTTTGCACCGAGTCCTCGTTAATTTCTGACACTATTGGCACTGTATCTTTCTAAGGTATATAAAAAGTTGGTTGTAGACATAAAATTCGTAGCAAGTAAACAAGATATCTCCACATATATGTCAAACTACATTGTGTTAATGTTTGACACAGTTAAAATATTGCTTACCTTAAAAACAAGTGAAGTTTGATCAGTGGTTAAACGTCTTCAGACGGTTCCCTCATACCTGATTGAATGGCTCCTTTCCAGAATAAAATGAAATATGCAGAAAATTACAGTTCTTGTATAGTGACAGGGCAGAAAGTCTTGAAGATAGAAAAGAGAGAACACCCACCGGTGGCAGTTTATGAGAGCTGATGTACTCTGAGGGCTTTTTAGTTTTAGTTTATAAACCGATTTAGTGCTTATAATTTTCTTCTTCCCAAAAATTCTGAAATAATAAGTATTTTTTGGACTTCATAATTGGGGTGAAAAATAATTGTAGTTAAGTTGAATACTTAATTTTTAATCAACAAGTAAAAGTACTATTATTTATTTGTACTTGTGAAACAGTTTATTTAAGTACTGTAGTAAGAGTAGTTATAATTCATTACTTTTCACCTCTGGTAATAACTATGGGTTAACAAGTAATTTCAGTATAGGCTGTGGCATAGCTGATGAACCAAAGGATGGGGTACTTAACACATGCGCCACAATTTACATTAGGTGGCCTTACTATGTACTAATATTAAATACACACAAAACTATGTATTTACTGTGTAACTACATTTTGTTCTGCAAAATGCCCACATTTGCTGCTATTGAGTATGAGGTATGGGTAGGTTTAGGAGTAAGGGTAAGGTTACAAGCCAGGTCCTGTATTAGCATATGTCGGTGGATGAATAACTTAAAACAGGGTCATTAGGCTCATTAATATTCACAAGGAAAGTGCTAACTGATTGGTCAGTAAAATGTTGCGTTCACCTGCCATTCTAAGTGTAGTGCTTTTAACCCTTTCATTTGCAGCTATACAAGTTCTGGTAACACTTTAGAATACTGTATCTTACTGTAAATTTTTTCCACTAAGGAAGGGTCGGAAACAGTGTCAGCTTCAAGGGTAAGCTTTCTTTTAATGTATATTCTGGTTGTTTACAACAAATGACATCACACTTAATTCTTGGCATTGGTCTCGGGCTCTCTCTCTCGATGTTCTGTGGCTGCTGCTTTTTATCCGGTCTCCTCACGCTACTGCAATTAGACACAGGTGTTAGGATTAATTTAGCTCAGGTGTAAGCGTCCTTACAGCTTTTCTCTCCCGGACGGGCGCTTGACCACGCCCCCGCTGCCACATACCCCCACTGCCCGACTCAGGCCGGGGCGTCATCCGGCCTGCCTACCACCCCCCATTCCTGGAGAGGAAGTCAGTGGCAGCCATCTGCACCCCTGTTCTGTGGACCACCTTAAACTTAAAAGGCTGGAGGGCCAGATACCAACGGGTGATCCGGGCATTAGTATCTTTCATGCGGTGTAGCCACTGCAGTGGGGCATGATCCGAGCAGAGGTTGAAGGCCCGCCCCAGCAGGTAGTATCGGAGCGTGAGGACCGCCCACTTGATGCCCAGACACTCCTTCTCTACGGTGCTGTACTTGGTCTCCCTCAGGGAGAGCTTCTGGCTAATGTACAGCACCGGGCGTTCCTCCCCGTCCACCACCTGCGAGAGTACGGCCCCCAGCCCTCTGTCTGAAGCATCCGTCTGCAAAACAAAAGGGAGAGAGAAGTCGGGTGCATCCAAAACCGGCCCCCCACAAAGTGCAGCTTTAATCTGTGTAAACGCCTGTTGGCACTGCTCCGACCATTGGACCGAATCTGGAGCCCCCTTTTTAGTGAGGTCAGTCAGCGGGCTGGTGACATCCGAATAATTAGGCACAAACCTTCTCTAATAGCCAGCCAGCCCCAGGAACTGCCTCACCCCCTTTTTGGTCTTGGGTCTAGGGCAAGTCGCAATCGCCGCGGTCATGTCAATTTGGGGACGCACCTGGCCATGACCCAAGTGGAACCCCAGATACCGTACCTCCACATGCCCAACCGCGCACTTTTTCGAGTATGCTGTGAGCCCCGCCCGCCACAGCGACCTCAGGATGGCCCTCAGATGTTGCATGTGCCGCTGCCAATCATTGCTATAAATGATTATATCGTCTAGATAGGCAGCGGCGTAAGCAGTGTGCGGTCTGAGGATCCTATCCATGAGACGCTGAAACGTGGCTGGTGCCCCGAACAAACTGAAAGGAAGCGTCACGAATTGGTGTAATCCAAACGGCGTGGTGAAGGCCGTTTTTTCATGGGATATTGGTGTCAAGGGGATCTGCCAATAACCCTTCGTTAGATCCAAGGTCGAATAAAACTGAGCAGTACCTAACGATCGAGCAGTTCATCAACCCGGGGCATTGGGTAGGCGTCAAATTTAGACACTGCGTTGACTTTTCTATAATCCACACAGAAACGTACAGACCCGTCGTTCTTGGGAACAAGGACGACCGGGCTGGACCAATCACTGTGGGATTCTTCTATTACTCCCATCTCAAGCATCGCGTCCAATTCTTCCCAAACTATTTTCTTTTTATGTTCGGGCAAGTGATAGGGGCGGCAACGTACCACCACGCCCGGCTCGGTCTCGATGTGGTGTTGTATGATGTTTGTGCGGCCCGGTATAGGAGAAAACACGTCTGCAAATTCCTTTTGTAGTTCAGAAACCTCTGCGAGTTGGTGTGGTGAGAGGTGGTCTCCACAAGGAACCGGGATGTTAGGATTGTAGGCTTTGTTTACCTCTGGTCCAAGCTCCGCCCTCTCTGGAACTACCGTTGCCAACGTCACAGAGGCCACCTCTTCTCTCCACAATTTCAGGAGGTTGAGGTGATATATTTGACGTGCGCCCCCTCTATCGGTACGTTTAACCTCATAATCGAGATCCCCTACTCGTCGTGTGACCTCAAAGGGTCCTTGCCACTTGGCGAGCAATTTCGAGCTCGATGTTGGGAGTAATACAAGCACCATATCTCCCGGTGCAAATTCCCATAGCTGAGTAACCCTGTCATACAGCCGGTGTTGGCGTTCTTGAGCCTGGAGCAAATTCTCCTGTGTTAATTGCCCCAGTGTGTGGAGATTTGCTCGAAGATCAAGAACGTATTGAATTTCATTTTTACTATTGGAAGGTCCTTCCTCCCAAGCTTCACGAATGGACAAGGTCCATTCCAATTCTCTCGAAGGGGACCTCAATCAATGGAAGGGGGCGCAAAGGCACTTTTGGGGTGGCCGGTGGGTTTACCAGCTGACATTCGCGGCACGCCGCACACCACCTGCGGACGTCGCCGCCAATGCCCAGCCAATAGAAACGGGCTATTAGACGGAGAAGTGTCTACCTTTCCCCTAGGTGACCGGCCATCGGATTATAGTGAGCCGCCTGGAAAATCATTTCCCGGCGGCTCCGTGGAATCAACAATTGTGTCACCTCCTCCTTCGTTTGAGCGTCCTGCGTCACTCTGTATAACCGATCTTTAATAACTGCAAAATATGGATATGAAATGGCGACGCCCGGCCGGAGTTGTTGACCATCGATTACTCTCACTTGGTCAAACGCGTGCTTAAGGGTTTAATCCCACGACTGCTCCTAGGGGAAGTCCCCCTCTGGGAATCCAACCAAGCGTTGGTGGATGGTGGTCTGGTTACAGCCTGTATCCAACAATGCTTGGTATGTACCCCCCTGGATCCTTCCCGGAATCTGGTACGCTCCAGCCCGATCGGGGGCAGCCTGCGGGACATCGGAGACCCGCACCACCGTCCCCACCTCCATCAGCGGACACTGATCCCGGAAGTGGTCCGGGTCTCCGCATCTCCAGCAGGCTGGCCCAGGCGCCACGGCCGCACCTGTGCTGACGGGTGCCCCCACCTGAGGAGGAGAGCGGCTGAAGGACGGGGAAGGGGTAGGCGAATTCTCCAACGGCCGGGAAGTTGTCTCGGGTATCCTCCACGCCTGCGCGGGGCAGGAACAGGCCCTGGGGAGAGAGCAGAGCGAGAAGGCACAGGGGAGGAGAAAAAAACAGGGGAAGACACAGGGGAAGGGGAGAGAGAGAGAGAGAGAGAGAGCTCATCCGCTCTCGGAATTGCCACCATGTGGTCCTCCGCAAGACGAACGGTTTCCTCCAGCGACGCCGGGCGGTGGCACAGGACCCACTCCGCTGTTCTCCTGGGCAAGCGCTGAACAAACTGCTCCAGTACCACCTGATCGACAAGTCCGTCGACGTCGCGGTCCCCCGCAAGCAGCCACCTCCGACAGGCATCACGGAGCCGCTGGGCGAACGCAAACGGGCGGTCGGACTTATCCGGTTTCATAGCCTGGAAGAGCTGCCGATTTTCTTCCGGGCTCCGACAACCCGTTGCAGGATGGCTTTCCTCAAGTCTGTATATGCCAGGAGGTTTGTTGCCGGCAGTTGTTGCGCCGCGTGTTGTGCTTCCCCGGACAGGAGAGGGACTAGGCGGGCTGCCCACTGGTCTTGTGGCCAACCCCAAATTTCCGCTGTACGTTGAAACAAATCAAGGAACGCCTCTGGATCATCTGCCGGCCCCATCTTCTGCAACGCGGGTGGGGACAGTGTGGCGCGTGTGTCCGGGGTCGCGGCTGCGGCTGGAGCGGCCTCCTGGCTGAGGAGGCTCCGGATGGCGAGCCGGTCCTCTGCTTGAGCCCGCATGATCTCGAAGAACCGACGAAGGCACCATAGGAGGCTTTAGGGGCGGAGACCTGGAAGGCTCTGGAGGCGGAGCCGAGGGAGGCTCGGGAGGCTCTGGAGGTGGAGCCGTAGGAGTCTCGGGGGGCAGAGCCGTAGGAGGCTCGGGAGTCGGAGCCCAGGAAGGCTTGAGGGACTTGAGGGGCGGAGCCCTGGGAGGCTCGAGAGACTTGAGGGGCAGAGCCCTGGGAGGCTCGAGAGGCTTGAGGGGCGGAGTCCTGGAAGGCTCGAGGGGCTTGAAAGGCGGAGCCCTGGAAGGCTTGAGGGGCTTGAGAGGAGGAGCCCTGGGAGGCTCGAGGGGCTTGAGGGGCGGAGTCCTGGAAGGCTCGAGGGGCTTGAGAGGCGGAGCCCTGGAAGGCTTGAGAGGCGGAGCCCTGGGAGGCTCGAGAGGATTGAGAGGAGGGGCCCTGGGAAACTCTGGAAGAGGAGCCCTAGCAGGCTCAGGGGCGTCGAGAGGCTGACGCTGTACAAGGATGATCCGCGGACGGCGGGGCCGTGGCGGAGCCCAAGAAGGCTCTGGAGTCTCTGGGGACAGAGCCGTAGGAGGCTCGGGAGGCTCAAGAGGAGGAGCCCTGGGAGGCTCGAGAGGCGCTGACTCTTGGACGGGCACAACCACTGGTGCTGGCTTTTGGATGGCCATGGCTACTGGCACTGGCTCTTGGACGGTCATGGCTGCTGGCACTGGCTCTTGGACGGTCATGGCTGCTGGCACTGGCTCTTGGACGGTCACGGCTACTGGCACTGGCTCTTGGATGGTCACGGCTACTGGCGCTGGCTCAGGGACGGTCGAGGCTAAAGGCGCTGGCTCAGGGACAGTCGAGGCTACAGGCACTGGCTCACTGACATCGGAGGCTACAGGCGCTGGCTCCCTGACATCGGAGGCTACAGGTGCTGGCTCCCTGACATCGGAGGCTACAGGCGCTGGCTCGCTGACATCGGAGGCTACAGGAGCTGGCTCGCTGACATCGGAGGCTACAGGTGCTGGCTCGCTGACATCGGAGGCTACAGGCGCTGGCTCGCTGACATCGGAGGCTACAGGCGCTGGCTCTCTGACATCGGAGGCTACAGGCTCTGGCTCGCTGACATCGGAGGCTACAGGCACTGGCTCACTGACGGCTGAGGCTAATGGTTCTGGCTGGTTGACCGGGGCTGACGAGGGCTCAGGCTCGCAGACCGTGGCTGACGTGGGCGCAGGCTCGCTCACCGTGGCTGACGTAGGCGCAGGCTCGCTCACCGTGGCTGACGTGGGCGCAGGCTCGCTCACCGTGGCTGACGTGGGCTCTGGCTCGCTCACCATGGCTGACGTGGGCGCAGGCTCTGGCTCTCTCACAATGAAAGCCGTGGGCTCTGGCTTGCAGACCGGGGCAGACGTGGGCTCTGGCTCGCAGACCGGGGCAGGCGTGGGCCGGGAGGCAGAAGCCCGTCTTCTCTTCCTCCTCCGGGCGGACGAAGTTGAGCGTGCCGGCTCGAGGATCGCGGAAGCGGGGCACACCGGCTCTGAAGCGGACAAGGTTGGCAGCCTGTAAGTCAGGACGGGCGTGGAGAGACGAATCGTGGCAGACAGTGGGAGTACCTTCATGGGAAGAGCGGTAGCGTCATCCTCCAGATCGTCCATAGTGGGTGGCGATCCACTGACTCGTAGGGTCTCCTCCACATTATTGAGGAGTGTCCAGCAACGATTCGTCGGCGGCAACAGCTCCCTCAGAGACCCATTCAAGCTACCCCGGAAGAATACCACCAGGGCGTGGTTGGGGAAATCAGAGATTTGTGCCAGCTCCAGAAAATCTTGGACGTGGTCCTCCAAAGGGCGGTCCCCCTGCTTGAGGCAAAGGAGCCGATAATTCGCCGGATAAGCTGCTAGATCCATTTGGGTGAATCGTTCTGTAATGAATGGGAGGCTTGGAAGCAGATGAGGAGCGTGGATCTAAATGCAGCTAAACTTTATTAAAACAAACAAACGAATAAACACAAAGAAAACAGCCACAATGGGCAAACAGGAAACTAAACACGATGACATAAAACTGAGAACTCGGGCAGGGAACACATACCAGGCATGACAACATTAATCATTCATCTACATACAACGATTCACAAAGGGGAGTGAAAACAACTGGGTTAAAATACATGGACAAGGAAACACAGGAGCCAATGAACAAACAGAACTCAAAACAAGATAACAAGGCAATAAACAGAAACCAATGGGAAATTAACAAGGGCAGGTGAAAACAATGAACACGAGGCTAACAAGAAAACTATGGAACTACAAAAGGGACAAAATTAAAACTACGGAACTACGAAAGTGACAAAAATGACAAACAAAGGGCAAACGTGAGACAAGGCAAGGTATACATAACACTAAAATAACTTTTAGTTTTTTTTATCTTTGTTAACTCAAATTAACAGACTGAAAATACTCAAGTATAAACATTTTTACAATTTACTGATATGAAAGTAAAATGAATCAAGTTTCAGTTGACTTTAGAAATATATAATACAAACAAAAAAAACACAAATATGTACAGTACATACAAAATATGAATTCAATGAATTTACCAAATCCACTGATTGTTCCCAAAGGATCATAATATTTAATATTTACTAATATTTACCTCATTAATTAGTTTGCTTTCTCACTCATTTATGTATGTACCTTTTAAATATTAGTCCACAAATTCTCTCTTTTTTTCTTTTAAACTCAATTAACTCTAAGTTTTACAAAATAAGCCAGCAATATGAGTATAAATGTTTCAGTTTAAACATTACTGGCCTGTTCGTAGCTTTGGTGCATGGTGGTCAAAACATATAAGACCTCTTCACTCAACACAGCGCAATAAACACAGAAAAAATACCTGTAAGGCTCTATTCAGAAGAGCGTGTTTCACCTCCTGATGTTAGATGCCAGTCACTACCGTGATCGTGATGATTCCCTCGGGGCCAGAGGCACTCTGAGTCATCCTCTTCTGTAACTACCAAGAATCTTTGTACTGACGACTCATTAGATGAACACATAGTCCAACTGAGCAAGCTAGGCCCTGTTCAGTCTGTGTAAAGGGTCCATTCACTGTACTAGCTAATGGTGGCTGAATAAAAACAGCACAGGAATATTTCATTGAGGAATAATTCTTACCCTTCGCTGTAGGATCAGTTTCTACAGACACAATTGTAATGCACTTCTCCCTCTTACTCTCCGTCTCTTCCTCTCGTGTCTTACCCTTTACCCTTGACCCAGAGCATTTCAGTTGGGTGGTCACTACATTTTCCTGGCTCATCATGGGTCAGTCTTATAACTGGCTTTACAGGTCTCTTACTATGTTATATCTGACTAGGAGGCATAACTGCTTTTGGTCTTAAGCTCTGCTTTTCAGAGTTAGTCACAGTGTCTGGTTCGATTTCTTGTTCTGACTCAGCTTCAGCGACAACGTCATAATCATTGCACTCTTCTTCAGCCTGATCACTTTCATCCTGATCAGTACTAAAAGCCTCTTGCTCGTCTGCAGTGCAGATTGGAGTTCTGTCCCTTGTCATCCTAGTTGGCATGTAAGTCTGGTAAGGCATATTAAACCTTCCACACTCCGACTCTGAGGATTCTATCAACTCAGGTAAGTGTTTTTGGGGTTCTTTTGACAATCTATTGTGTGTTTTCTCTGAATTTGTATGTCTTTTTATCTTTTCAGGTGGTGCATCACCAACAGAACTCTCAAGCCTTCTCACAGACTGTCCAATGGGTAGGAGGTGATCGCAATGTATGGTTTTTACTCATCTACTCTGTTAAGGTTTCACCTTGTACACTGATAAGTTGGGCATTCTGTCAACCACAACATATGGCACAGGACTCCATCGACTCTTCTTCATCAACACTCTATCACCCGTGTCTAAAATCTGGAATCTCACTCTGCTGTCATATGCTTATTTGTTTCTCTGGTGCACTTTGTTTGACGCTTGTGAGGTAAGCTCATAAGCTTCTTTTAGATCTCTTTTCAGTTTGGCCACATTTGAGAATGTTGTCTTTCCTCTGTTCCATCAGCAGATGTTTGGAAGCACAGATCAACAGGGAGTCTTGCTTCCCTCCCAAACATTAAAAAGTAGGAAGAGTACCCTCTTGTGTCACATTTTGTGCTGTTATAAGCATGGACAAGATACCCTACATGCTGACTCCACTGACACTTTCCTGAAGTGAAGATTCCCAACATCGAGAGCAATGTGTGATTTAAAGTTCTCCGGCTGAGGGTCACCTTGAGGATGTTACAATGTGGTGCGTGATTTGCGAATACCCAATAGCAACAAGAGCTCTCTTATTAGTTGACTCTCAAAATCACGCCCTCGGTCGGAATTGATTATCGCGGGCAAGCCATAGTGCACAAAATACTTGTCCACTAAGATCTTGGCTACTCTGTGAGCAGTCTGATTCTTTGAGGGAAACGCCTGAACATATTGTGTAAAGTGTTCAGTGACCACCAAGATGTTACTTATTCCTTTGGAATCTGGCTCTAGTGAGAGGAAATCTATGCAGACAAGATCCATCGGTCCATTGCTAGTAGTCTGGTGTAAGGTGTTTTGTCAATTACTTGTCTCAGAACAACATCACTCTTTTGGGCTTTAATCAACTCGGCCACAGATTTCTGCTCCAAAAAGTCACAACTCAGTTGAGCAGGAAAAGCATAGCACTCAGGTGAGTCTCCTAATTGCTCAACATACCTAGGTGATTTGTTGGGCTTTAGGTCCATATGAACATGCTGGCATATGGATTTTACTCCTGTCTCAGAAATGCTTTACCAACCCTCGGCTTTCTCCTCTCCTGCCAGGTTTCAGGAAAGCAAATCTGCATCAATGTTGTTTTTGCCCCGCCTATACAACACATCAAAGTCATAAGTGGCTAAGGCTGCAAGCCAGCGATGTCTGGTGGCATTAAGAATAGCATTGGTTAGAACTTACGTGAGTGGATTATTGTCAGTACGTACGGTGAATTTGGCTCCATACAGGTAATCATGGAATTTATCCACAACCACCCATTTCAAGGCAAGAAATTCCAACTGGTGGATAGGATATCTCTGCTCTGAATTGCTTTGTTTTCTACTGGTAAATGCCAGTACCGGATGAATGCTCCTGATATAATACAGAACATAGCCCTTTTAGGCTGGCATTTACATGCAATATCTAGGGTTTGTTGGGATCTGCAAAAGCTAGGACTGGGGCATTAGTGAGACACTGTAAGATCTGGTGAAAGGCATTTGAACAAGACTGATTCCACCTGTCTCCGAAGGGCTCAGACTCTTTCAAGTAGGTCTTGGATTTGTCTTTGTCAAACTTTTTACTTAGCTGGGTGGGTACATAACCTTTTGTGAGCTCAGTAAGTGGTCTGATGATTGCCACGTATTTGGCTATGAACCTACGGTAATACCCGCAAAATCCCAGAACAAATCTCAAGGACTTAAGGTCTGTAGGCTGTGGCCAGGTGCTGACAGCCTTAACCTTGTCAGGGTCACATTTACATTTACATTTATGCATTTGGCAGACGCTTTTATCCAAAGCGACTTACAGTGAACTTATTACAGGGATAATCCCCCTGGAGCAACCTGGAGATAAGTGCCTTGCTCAAGGACACAATGGTGGTGGCTGTGGGGTTTGAACCAGGGTCCTTCTGATTACCAGATTACCAGTTATGTGCTTAGACCACTACACATACTTATGTGCATGTCCCACATACTTCACTTTGGTCTGAAAGAATTGGCATTTGTGCAACTTTCCAAAGACAATCAGGTCATCAATGTAGACTAGGACCTGAAGACGGTTCATATCTCCAACAGCTTTTTTCATCAAGCATTGGAACGTAGCTGCACCCAAGTAATGCCCTGTGGCATACGTTCAAACTGATAAAATCCTAAGGGGCAAATAAAAGCGGTTTTCTCCTTATATTCTTCGGACATAGCTATTTCATAATAGCCGCTTCTGAGGTCTAGGACTGAATATCATCTACTCCCGGACAAACAGTCTAATGCATCGTCAATGCGAGGAGTAGTATACTGTTCTGGCACTGTACGGGCATTAAGTGTGTGATAGTCTATGCACATTCTCACACTTCCATTTTTCTTTCTGGCTATTACAATAGGGGAGGCGTAGGGGCTTCACAATTCTTTGATGATGCCAGCTTTCATAAGCTCCTGAAGGTGCCTTTGCACATCATCATATCTGCTGGAGCCAAACGTCTATAAAGTTCTCAAAAGGGCCTAGTACCAGATAACTGAATATGGTGTTCTAATCCTTTCGCCAACCCCGCATCCCACTCATGTAGCGAGAACACACAAGCTCTTTCTGACAATTTCTGCCTGAGCCTCTGTTTCCATGTCTCAGGAATGGGAGAGTCTCCAAAGTTAATGAGGTTTGTATCAAACTCTCCTGTCTTTGTGGCTGGGGTTACAGGATGTGTTGGATATAAGTGACCCACCACCGCTCCTACAGGAATTACTGTGTCCTTCATGGATTCATTATGCTTCAGTACAGGAAAATGGTTGACATCCATTTCAGAATGTGGCAATACCATAGGCTGCAGCAACACTCCAACTGGAAGTGTGACATGTGGAGAAGCCTCTACAAGCAGAACTTTTCTACCAATGGCTCTTTTAGATCTACCTTACAAATTTCCAAACAATCCAGACAAAGACAAGGAGCCAGGGCCAAGCCACATTACACTGCCCACTTCAGCTTCTTCACTGGAGACCTTAGCGGAGTCACACGACAAGCCTTCGGAAGTGGGACCAATATTTATGCCCAAGTTCTGTGCAATGTCCACCCCAGCACTTTCCCTACACAACCGGGCCAAGCACTTGAAAGGTTTAGCATTAATGCCCAGAATAACTGTGGTTTGGTTTGGACAGATTAAGGCCAGGACTGAAAGGGTTTCCTGAGCTCCTGTGATTTTTGCTGGGAACTCTGCCTAACAGCACATAGCCCAAATAGGGACAACTGGACTCGCTTAAGCCCCAAGTGGCCAAACCAGTAACGGGATGGATGGGAATGCCGGACAGATGGCATTTGTACCAGGCTTCAAAAATGATTGTTACTTGTGAGCCACTGTCTAACAAGGCTTTACATTTCTGTCCGTTCACTTTCAAATGGACAACCAATGTTGGGCCTCCAACCCCTCTGGAAGGTACTTTTGTCTTTGTATGCCTACTGCACTCTTCTTCACTGAACAGTTAGTCGTGCGGGCATTTGGCTCAGGTGAGGGCAAATCTCTGCTATTTGCTTTTTTCAGTGACTGGATTAACCTTTGAATGACTTTGGCTTGGTTTTCAGGATTTCTGCATTTTGCTGCAAAATGTCTGCTTTCTCCACAGTAGTAGCAGTAATATTCTTCGGCCTCACTGAACTTATTCGGCTTAGAGGGACTACACCAATTCCGGGATGTCTCCACAGGTATGGATGTAAAAGGTGCAATTGCCTCAAATGGACTCAACGGAGCCATCATGTGCATCCAACAATGTTTGAACATTGCTATCATTACTATCATAATGTAAGTCAGTAGACAATGCACTAGGGGGAGCACTTTGTGAAAATCGACTTTGTGTCACAATGACAATCGGCCAGGCTACAGTTCTGTGGGAAGTATTTCGGGAGGGATTTTGGAAGGGTCTACAACTTCTTTATATTCACATAATTCAGTCAAACTATCTAGTCTGCTATTGTACATTTGTCCTCTCACGCGAACTCGCCCCAGACTTTTAACAGCTTGGAGGGTGTCTTCAATCCGAGAAATGTCAATATATTCGAGGACCATTAAGCCCCTTAAGCTCGCCCACTAGCTCAGGATACTGAGAATGAACAGTCATCATCACTTAGTGACAATTATATGACCACTGAGACTTCTTTTGCTGTGCACAACTGTGAAGGGACACCCAAGGATCCCAGCGGTGCCTCGTAGCTCTTTTAACCCTTTCCTTTACAGCTATACAAGGGAGCACCCTTGTATAGCTGTAAAGGAACTTCTTATTAATCAACTTTGATTTTCTCAATTTGTTTGGTATACGTGTGGTTATTTACTCACTTTTCTTTTTATGTTTTGTAACTGTATAGGTTACTCCTTTCCTTTGATCCCTTAAGCTTCAAATGTATTACTGTACACAAGAATAAATTGGGATTTATATCTCCTTACCCCCAACAATAGTTGCCCTGACTTACGCCACTGGCTAGTGCGGTGGATATAAGTCTGAAGGGCACGGACTGGATACAGTCCGTGAAGTCTTTCCTGCTCTGGTATTATAAATGGAGGGGAGCAGAAGGCTGTGACCGGATGTACGGTTGAGAAAGGAACCTTAGGCACAACTGAAATGGTCTCGTGCAGAAGGCCCAAAGGGATCACTGAGGACACAGATGCCATGAGACCTAGTATTCATTGATACTGACGAACAGTGCAACCTTGGCCTAGTCTGACTTTGCTCAAGGTGTTCTGATGATTCGAGCGGGAGACAATTGTGCCCGCATCATGATCGAATTCCAGACAACCCCCAGATAGATAATTTTCTGAGTGGGAGAGAGAATGCTCTTTTTGACGTAAAGTCTCAGACCCAGAGAAACCAGATGAGCTAAGATGATATATCCCTGTGCTGAAATGCTGGTTCATTTGACTGTGCTAGTATCAGCCAGTCGTCTATAGGAGCCAGGTGCTGCATCCATGCACTTGTGAATGTGCGGGTGATAGGGCTAGGCCGAATGGAAGAACCCAATATTGGAAAGCTTCGCCCCCGAAAGCGAACCTCAGGAACTTCCTGTGTTGTGGCAGAATTTCTATATGAAAGTATGCGTCCATGAGATCGATCGTGACCAACCAAACGTTACGTTGGATTTGAGACACGACCGTCATGACAGTTTGCATCTTGAACTTGAATTCAAGCCTCGAAGGACTAAAATCGGATGCAACCCCCCACCCTTCTTGGGAACCAAGAAGTATCTGCTGTAATAACCTGACTCTTTCTCTGGAAGGGGACCATGTTCTATGGCCCCTTTGACCAAGAGATTTTGCAGTTCTTTCCACAGTAGACATGCTTGTTCCGGTTTCACGTTAGTGGAGACCACGCCATTGAAACGCGGAGGATGGCAATCTAATTTAATTCTGTAGCCTTTTTGTACTGTTCTTAGAACCCACATAGAAACACCTGGCAGTAGCTTCCATGCTGCCAGGTTCTCTGAGATGGAAATACATTTTGAAACTTCCTGCTGAGGGGATGTCGAGTAGTCCGTGTCCTGGACTACAGCAGGAAGCAACAGAACACCCAACATTTTGCTGGAAACTGCTAACTCCCGAAACACCAGAGGTGGCGGGAATGGAGAGGTTTCGTGGGGGTATCGGGAAGGTACAGGTGGATGTTTCACGAGCCCCGACCCGAGGGGGGCTACCCCCACAAGGCTGGGTGCAAAACCGTCAGGGTTTTCTCTTCTTCGAGATGACTGCCTTGAGGTCTTGCTTCGGGGGCTGCTGAGGGCGACAAACTGGCCCCCAGTCTCTACGAGGGGGAGCATCCCTTCTAGATGGACCGGGGCAGGGCTGGGTGGCCGACGGCCCCTCCCACTGAGTGCGGCGAGGAAGGAATTGCCCGAAGGCCTCCTAATGACTCTTCGTCTCCTGGAACCTGGTGATAACTGTATTCATAGCGTCACCAAATTAGCCAGAAGGCGAAACCTGGGCATCAAGGAAATCTTTGTCCTCATCTCTGATGCCTGACAGTTTGAGCCATAAGTGTCTCTCAGTGCTGACTAAAGCAACCATAGACCGGCCAATGGTGCAGCTGGCTGTTTGGTCAAGCGGAGAGACATATCTGTGGCTCGAGGAAGCTCTGAGAAAGCCTCTTCATCGACCATGGTGCCCGCACTCAGGGTCAACAGGTCAGTCTGGTATGCCTGTAACACTGCCATAGTGTGCAGGGCAGCACCAGCCTGACCTGCTGCCTGATAGGCCTTCCCCACAAGCGTAGAGGTGGTCCTGCATGGCTTTGTGGGGAGAGTGGGACTTTTTAGCGATGAGGCCGAGCCAGGCGAGAGATAACCCGCAAGTGTCACTTCTACTGAATACCCCCATGCTTCAGCACCCATGATAGTCGAATATGCCAAGGGCACGAAGTATAAGGTTTCCTCCATGAACGAGAGAGTTCGTCATGGAGGTCATCAAAGAAGGGAAAGGACTGATGAGGCGTTCCCTTCCCTTGGCACCAGACAGAAATCTGTCCTCCAGTTTGGAGTGCTTGGGGGTCTCTTGTTTGCTTGGCCAGTCAAAATGAAGCCTGGCCACCGCACAAGTAACCACCTTGAGTAATTCCTCTGCCACTTTATTATCATATGCGGAATGCTCAGAGGTGGGTATCTCGAAGTTCGCAGACTCAAGATATTCAAGGTCCCCCTCATGAACCGAAGAGGCATCGCAGCGCGCTTCAGGATCACGGGAAGGACCAACTGGATCTGGGGAGAGAGTAGGCGGACCCATCTCTCGCTCCTCAGCCAGATCCATACGAGAGCCCCACGATGGAAGAGAGGCCACTGACTCTTGGAAGTAAGCAAAGCATTTTGACTGAGAACAGATCGCAATGCTCGCACCCGCCCGCCCCAACGCAAGAGCAGCATGCTCTTCCCCCAAACACACAAAACTAAACTGCCTTGTTTATCAGTCATTCTTTTATTTATTTTTTTATGTATTTTTTTAAGAAAAGAGAAATGTTTCTGTGCACTGCCTAACAATCTCTAACTCCTAACAGAGTGTAGTAGAAAGTTCTGAAAGTCAAGAAGCACAACACACACAGAGTGACCTGAAGGCAAAAGATCTGACGATGCAACTGTGGCGCATCTATTTATAGCCCATTTACCGGCATATCCTGATGATGTCACCGGCGGAGGCTATATCTTTTAGTCAATTTCATTGACGTGTTGCACACATATTCACAGCTGGTCACTCCTAAAGACATTCCCAAAGCAGTAAATCAGCACATCATCAAAGTGTAGCTTTTTGATAGGGAACAGGATACAAAGAGAGTAATGTATTTATAAAGAAGAAAAATATTATAAAATGTACACATAGAACAGGCACAGTCTTACTTTACCATATACATCAGACCTCAATATTAACAAGAACACAATATCAAAGTTCAGTCCATAATTATATAAATGGAGAAAAATCTATGTTCTCATTGAGACCAGGATGCAAAAGAGCTTTTAACCCTCTGGGGTCAACAGACGCGCCGACGCGTCCTGCTGGATATTTTCATCATTACAGCAGAAACAATTTAAAATACTCATTTTTGGGTACACAGATAAGTGTAAGACATCATTAGAGACTATAAAGGGTCTACTTTTATTTGTGTACACTCACAATAACAACAAAATCTTGTGCTTTTGTAAAATTTTGAAAATAAAAAGGGTGAGCAGTCTCTGTGTTCACGAGCATATTTCAGAAACACGTCACTAAAATTAACTGAAACTCCGCAAATCCTTATCACACAAACATGAAACATATGTCTAAAGAAAGCTTAAAATGTCTACTTTTAAATAAAACAATTCAAATTTAAAACAAATATTCTCCTGCAATGCAATCTGTTTGAAACAAAGCGATGTACAGCTTTTTACTGGTCCATCTAATTATCTGTAATGTGATCCCACCCACCAGCAGAGCGTGCTGAGACGATCAAAGGAAATGTACATACCCCCGACTGTGAGGTTTGATTAAAACACATTTCATTCATTTTTCTGCGTGTTTGTGATGATACACAGCTAAGGATATTAAGGAAGAGTTAACATTTTCCTCAGAAGAAGAGCCGGACACTGATGAACATTTGTATTTTGAAGAGAGACTTGATCCAGCCAAGGATACAATTTCAGACGAGTAAGTCATTTAGTTTTAATTAGTTGACATGCTATTTTATATAAACATGTACATATTTTACTAGTGGGACAGTTTACAGACTTGCCAGCCAGGATTCAGAGTATTGACATTTGAAATATGTCCTAATAAGCAAGTTTTAGTTCCATTTAAATACTGTTTCGGCTAAAGCAGGTATTTAAATTGTATGCTGCATAATATAAATATGGTATGTAATATGATATGATATAAAAATAATATGAATGTTTAGATTATATTTTATCTAGTGTTTATAATGCCTCATTATCATCAACAAAGCTTGTGCTTGCAAATATGTGTCCAGGTTAAATTTGTAAAATGCACTTTAAATATACCTATATTATAAAATCAGCATATTATAAGGATTTCTGAAAGATCATGTGACACTGAAGACTGCAGTAATGATGTTGAAAATTCAGCTTTGATCACAAACGGCCTTTTACAATATATTTAAATAGAAAACTGTTCTATTAAATTGTTTCTGTATTTTGGATCAACTAAATCCAGTCTTGGTGAGCAGAAGAGACTTCTTTTAAATGGTAGTGTAGGTCTAAAATTAAGTAAAGTGTTTATGTAAAGAAAATGTATAGTCATTAAACAATAAACCAAACAGAATTTTGTATTTATTTATTTATTTCTATATATTTTTTGATTGATCCATGATGACGGCGCGGTAGCATGCAGCGGCCACTCTGGATCCAAAATGGTGCTATTTTTGTCACTTAGACCGACTTTTATGGCACATGGATATCGGAGCAACCGGTTTGTGTCTACCATCACCAGACACTGTTAAAATATAAGATTCATGCAACAACCAAGCTGCATGATGATCTGCAGGAGCTGCTACACGTACTCGGCTTGCTGCAGAGACCAGGCCTCCAGTCCTCGGCGTCGCTTAATGCCAGTGCCCGGGGGAGGGGACGTCATAAGCAGTGTGCGCAGCAAGAAGGCGGTCCATGCTAGGCTAAAAACAAACCCTAGCCGGACGGCTCTCCCGTCTATCCTGCTCTCAAATGTTTGCTCCCTAGACAATAAACTGGACTACATCCGACTCCAGCAGACTACGCAGCGTGAGCTTAGAGACGGCTGCATCTTTGGAGACGTGGCTCAGCGACAGAGTTCTGGATGCCGCCATTCAGCCAAATGGGCTTGCCTTGTTTCATGCCGACAGAAATGCAGCCCTGTGCAGTAAGACTCGTGGTGGTGTCTTGTGTGTTTACATCAACAAGGAATGGTGCAATAACTCTATGCTAGTCTCTAGTTACTGCTCATCGTTAGATGCAGACCTTTTTATTTACCACAGAAATTCACCACTGTTATCATAACCAGAGTTTACATTCCCCCCAGCACTAACGCTAAGGAAGCGCTCTGTGAACTGTATGGGGCTATGAGCGAACTGCAGAATGCCCACCCTGACGGACTGTTTATTGTCGCCGGAGATTTCAACCATGCAAATCTCAAGACAGTGCTCCCTAAATTCCATCAGTATGTGGATTTTGCAACGAGAGGGTCAAACATGCTTGATCTTGTTTACACAAACATCCCAGGTGCGTACTGGGCGGAGCCCCGACCCCACCTCGGCTACTCCGACCACATCTCTGTTATGCTAATTCCAGCATACAGACCGCTCGTCAGACACACAAAACTGCTCCAGAAGCAGGTGAATACAGGCAGGGCATCCAGGCCATCACCAATGACAGGACAACATTAGTTGCCTGTGACAAAGATGCCTCCCTTCCAGATGCACTGAACGACTTCTACGCTAGGTTTGAAGCACAGAATGACGTGGTGGCGAGGAAGACCACCCCTCCTCCCAACGACCAGGTGCTCTGTCTTACCACGGCTGATGTGAGGAAAACTCTGCATAGAGTCAACCCATGGAAGGCTGCTGGACCAGACAACATTTCTGGCAGAGTGCTCCGAGGATGTGCAGACCAGCTGGCAGATGTTCTTACCGATATCTTCAACAACTCTCTGAGCAGCACCATCATTCCAACGTGCTTCAAGGCCACCATCATTGTCCCCATGCCAAAGAAGTCTTCAGTGTCCTGCCTCAACGACTACAGTCCTGTCGCACTCACACCCATCATTATGAAGTGCTTCGAGAGACTCATCATGAGGCACATTAAGACCCAGCTGCCCCTTTCACTATACCCACTGTAGTTTGCGTATCGTCGAAACCATTCAACAGATGACGCCATCGCCACCCCCCTCCATCTGGCCCTCACCCATCTAGATAAAAAGGACACATACATTAAAATGCTGTTCATAGACTTCAGCTCAGCATTCAACACAATAATTCCTCAGCACCTGATTGGAAAGCTAAACCTGCTGGGCCTGGACACCTCCCTCTGCAACTGGATCCTGGACATCCTGACTCGGAAACGTCAGTCAGTCCGGATCGGTAACAGCATCTCCACCACCACCACACTGAGCGCTGGGGCCCCCAAGGGCTGTGTGCTCACTCCACTGCTGTTCACTCTGCTGACTCACGACTTTGCAGCAATGCACAGCTTGAACCACATCATTAAGTTATCCGATGACACGACCTTGGTGGGTCTCATCAACAAGAACGATGAGTCAGCATACAGAGAGGAGGTGCAGCAGCTAACGTACTGGTGTAGAGCCAACAACCTGTCTCTGAATGTGGAGAAAACAAAAGAGATGGTTGTTGACTTTAGGAGAGCACTGAGTGACCGCTCTCCACTGAACATCGACGGCTGCTCTGTGGAGATTGTCAAGAGCACCAAATTCCTTGGTGTTCACCTGGCAGAGAACCTCACCTGGTCCCTCAACACCAGCTCTATCACCAAGAAAGCCCAGCAGCGTCTCTACTTTCTATGAAGGCTGAGGAAAGCACATCTCCCACCCCCCATCCTCACTACATTCTATAGAGGGACTATTGAGAGCATTCTGAGCAGCTGCATTACTGCCTGGTTTGGGACTTGCACCATTTTGGAGCGCAAAGCCCTGCAGTGTATAGTGAGGACAGCTGAGAAGATCATCAGGGTCTCTCTTCCCTCCATCAAAGACATTTACAAAAAACACTGCATCCGCAAAGCAACCAGCATTGTGTATGACCCCACACACCTCTCACACAAACTCTTCACCCTCCTGCCGTCTGGCAAGAGGTACCAAAGCATTCAGGCCCTCACGGCCAGACTGTGTAACAGCTTCTTCCCCCAAGCCATCAGACTCCTCAATACTCAGAGACTGGACTGACACATACATGTCCTGAGTTGCACTTTAATTATTGTCACTTTATAACTGGCTGCTACCTCAATAACTGCTATGTGCATAGAACACTATCTCATAGTATGTTATGTTTACATTTGGCGTTTTTAGAAACTGTCATCTTTTTGCACTACTGTGTACTGGTCGGCTCTGCACTGTCTCTCACTGTTCCTATTGTCCTGTTAATTTTTGTAATTTATTGTACTGTCCCGTACTTTTTGCACATGTTTGCACGTGCACTTTATATATGTATGTTATTTAGTCTGTGTATTCTCATGTGGTTCTGTGTTTGTCCTATTTTGATTTATGGAGGAACGTTGTCTCGTTTCACTGTGTACTTTATTAACTGTATATGGTTGAACGACAATAAAAACCAATTGACTTGACTTGAATGCGAATCCTGCGACATCTGAATTTGATTTTGTAGGTTGCTGATCCAATACTAGAAGTGAGAACTGTCCGACATGACTTTCGTCTACTTTCGAGGTGAGGCATTGCCACCCAAAACGAGCTTAACTGCTCCATCTTCTCTGAGAGCTGCAGCCACCTGGAACATTCAGAACAGTTTTTGTTTTGTATTAGTTTTTTTTGTGTCAGATGTGTGTTATGCGTAAACACTGATAGTTATGTAGATGGTTTATTCTCTTGCGATTGAGTTTCAATCATCTATGGCTGTATATGAGGTGTTGCACCAGTATCAGTGCTGGCCCTACCTAATAAGCTACATGAGCAGCAGCACAGGAACCCGTGACCACCAGGGGGCCCCCTACCATGGGTTCAGAATAGCCAAATGTTTTTTTTTTTCACTTAGTGTAAATAGCACTGGCCACAGAGCCTGGCTATATGCATGGCAAAATTCAGATTGAACCTGTCAAATCTATGAAAAAAAAAAAAATATTATTGTTAAAGAAAAGGTATTAAGTATGTATAGTACATTTGACAACTACATATCTAAGAACTGGCATGGTGACATAAATAGAACTTTGACATTCAGTGCGGCCAAGCTGTACAGCACAGAGAAGTGTTTGGTTTAGGTAGGGAGTGGGGCGGGCACTTGTCCTTGACCAGGGAGTGTGTGACCAGGTGGCGGCTTTCTCCAGCGGCTCGGCATCTCATGCGCTGACATCGAGCAAGGGTCATGATGTGCATATGGGGAAGGGACTGGTGTCTCTAGAGCTGTGCTCTGCATTTATAGACAGCAGTGACAAGACACCATTTCGTGACAAATCAGGTGCATTTCATCCTGCTGCTAGTGTGATGAATTTAAGTTCCGTCACAATACTTATACTACATACTCTACACTGAATAAGTTGTTATATAATATACTTTTTTAGAATGCACTGGTATACCAAATTAAGGTAAGGTAGATACTATTGCACCCCGATTTAAATTGTGGCAGTTAAAATTTGCAATTTAATTCTTTCTTATTCATTTGCTCAGTCTTTTTTTTTAATATATAATTTGTGCATGTGATTAGTGTGATTGGTTAGTTACAAAAAAGTATATTCTTTTAATTTTAGTACTCCTGAAGCAGATATAGCTGTGTTGATTATTTACAGTTAATAGTTTTGCATAAATTTTTGAGTAGATTGACTTGTTTATTAGCAATTTTTTAGCTTTATTTGTTATTGATGTTGGCTGTGTTTTGTTAGTTGTAGCTGTAAGTAGGGGGGGACCAATTTTGAAAACCTGACCGGTATTGCAGGATGTAATGATATTTGTGATTTTTGGTTTCACTGGGCAGATCATACATGCAAATTCATGAGTTTTTCCAACTTGCATTTGGAACTGAAAATGTTACTCTACTTAACACATCTGAAGTATTATTTTGAAAAGGTTAAGTTTTAGCATCATTAGAAGCCTAAACTACTATATACATATTAGATTATGTAGCGTGTATTGTATGAAGTCCGAGAAAACGTTCTGGAAATTGGTTCTGAAAAAAGTACAAGAAAGTCCTGTTTTTTCATTTAGTGATGCCTGTATGAACCCTTTAAGGGTGAGGCTGTGATGTTGTAATACTGTTGGATGGGGGTCGATTGCTGGTCTTATGGGAATGGGATGGGTGTGGTTAGTCCTAAGTTTTTTCTTAACTACACCTATCATATCACATCTGAAGACATTGATTTAACCACTGGAGTCATATGCATTACCTTTATGCTGACTTATGTGATTTTTGGAGCTTAAAATTTTTGGCACCCATTAACTTGCATTGTATGGACCAAAAGAGCTGAGGTATTCTTATCTTAATTCTAATCATCTGCAGATGAAAGAAAGTCATATACATCTGGGATGGCATGAGTGTTTGTAAAGATGAGAGAATTTTCATTTTTGTGTGAACTATTCTTTTAATTTATACAGTATGTCATGAATTGATCTGTCTACTCAAAAAAACAATGCTGGCTGTATCTTTGATCCACCATATCAAATATTTTAAATCAAGTGGTCATAATGTAGCTAGTTAGGCTCACAGTCAGCCTCTGCTGGTAGAGATCATAACTATACTTTTAATGTGGGCAACAAACATGTTTCTCTATTGATGGCCGTTCAAATGCAGATAATGATTTTTTTCAAGAAACACATGAACCCATTTTTTATTTCAAAATATTATAGTAAATTATTTTCCAGTGAAATGCTCTTGTGGAGGGCCCTAAAAAGTGTTAAATGGATTTACATCTTTGCTTGTCTGCTGTATTTGATTTCAAAGCTCAGGTTAGTCGCTAGTGAAGGATTTGGGACGGAGCACATTCTTGTGGTGCCATTAGCCATTCAGCTGTGACAGGACTTCATTTTCCTGTGGCTCCAGAGTGATGTCACATTGCACTTACAGGCTGTGTTCTTCCAGGGTTCATGTGCCAGTAAAGGAACTGCCATTGAGATTAATAGGAATGTAACTGATAGTTCTATGTTTTATAGACTTATTTTTGTTGAAACACTTACCAAAGTCTGCCAGTTTTTGGCTTTTTTGTAGAGGCACTCCTCGATGCAGCTCAGGGTTTGGGTTTTAGTGAGGCTGCCCTAAGCTAACACTTCCTGGCCGTACTGGAATAGCCAGTGGATTGGGAGATATGGGGGGACTTACAGACCTGGTCTTTCTGGGAGGTGGTCGATCATGTCTTGGTGATAAGACAAGAGGTGTACCTACTTGGGCTAAGGGAACCTAACTTCAACGCTTCCACCTCCCAGCACCTGCCAGCATCTGCAGCCTTGTATCTTAGTTTTCAATGTATTTACCTCAGTGTAAGTGTTACTAAGCACATACTACTTCATCACTTCACCCTACATTTTCAGTACTACACTTTTTATAATCTACAGTTAGGCAAGGTACTCTTTAGCAACCTAAAGAGGAACAACATAACCTTCACATTCAATGTACCTCGATGGTGGATTGATCTCCAGAACTTTCAGCATAAAAAATGAATCTAGAAACAGGCCAAACATACTATTCCATGTGCTGTGTGTGTATGTGTATAGCTGCTAACTGTGCAAGGTGCATAAGACACATGCACATGAAAAATATCTGCGATGTTGTCAGGATGTGGTGGATCAGGGTTTTTTTCTCCTTTTATAGTGGCAATTTTTTATTTTTTTAAATGAACGTGAACATTGCAGGAGCATTCTCTCTATGCAGCAAATTCAGGAAATGGCACCACCTGTGTGAAGAGGCATGTGTTGCTGCAGTGTAAGATACACTTCAAACAGAGATCAGACGATTGAGAGTCACACAACACTGAACATGCTGCGAGACACGTTAGCTGAGATTTCACACATAATGATTCCATTGAAAGAAAACACCTTTTCTCTATAAGTCAGTTTACAAGGCTTTAACATGATGGGTATTACAGTTCTTAGAGAAAAATATAAGCAGAGAGGTAGCAGAAGGGCCGAACATGTAATTTGTACTGCAAAACAATAAAAACAAAAAAGTTTTCTTAAGTATTATCTTTGTCTTGTTTTCCAAAAAAATATTAAACATCCTTAAATTTATGCACAAGATGAATTTACTTTTAGCACAATTGTGTTATAATGTATAAGGCAACATGTTGTCTGTTATGAAAGGGAAGTCAGGAGAAGGCAGACGGGAGATGCGGATCCAAATGCGTTTTTTTATTGCAACAATAATCAGACAAACACAGGAACAAATGAAAGGTCCACGAGGGGAAAATGAAACTAAAAAAACACGAAAGAACATCCACGAAGGGCAAGGTAATCCACGAACGAACATTCAGGAGAAAACATGAACAAACATCAGGAAACACTAGAAAACATTATCAACATACAACAACCAACCAGGGAATGGAGGAACAAACAGGGTTTAAATACACAAACACAATGAAGACTAAACGAGACACAGGTGAGAACAATGAAGAGTGCAGGCAGTGAGAGAGGCCAGGAATTGTGGGAATTGTAGTTTTACACACAGACAGTGAGACTCAGGGCGGACAACAGGGAAAACGTGACATGGAACGGGATCGGTGACGGGTGAAACGGAAAACACGGAGCAGACAACACGGAAACATGACATAAACGTGATGGGTGAAACAGAGAACATAGGGCAGACAACACAGGAACGTGACATTGTCAGAGAATACATCATGAATTAAGTGTATTTTTATAATCCATTTGGCCAGTTGTTTTTTCTTCTTTAGATATTTTAAGTAGACAATAGGGCTGGGTAATATATTGAATATTCACAATATATTCTTCACCAGTTTAAGCAAGCTGCCACTAGAGGTAAGGCAGCTTACCCCCACCCCCCGATGGTCACTGTCCAATTACATCATCAACGTGAGTACAAGCGGCAGCTTCTACTGTAACTAGGCAACAACTCATGAAGACATCAGTTCTTTTCGATTCAATTCAATTTTATTTGTATAGCGCCTTTCACAAACACGTTTCAAAGCAGCTTTACAGAAGACCAGCATTAACAGACGATAAAACTGTAATGTCTATAAAGTCGATGAATCATCATTGTGTAATTTAGATAAAATACCATTCTTAATCGTGTTTAAAAATAATTAAATAATAAATGTATTAATAACCCCAGTGAGCAAGCTGTAGGCGACTGTGGCAAGGAACACAAAACTCCATAAGATGTAGATTAATGAAGAAAAATAACCTTGGGAGAAACCAGTTCCCCTCTGGCTAACATTATGAATGTAATGTAAATATTACTTATGTATAGTTAAAATCATGGTTTAAAATTATTAAATTAAGTAAGGGTTAAGGGTCAGTGTTTATACATCGATTGTGTTTGAACTGTAAGATGAATGACCACAGTCTTTGAAGTCCATCTTGATTAATTGCAGAAGATCACATAGATGCAATTGTCCTTGTTAATTGACTGAAGAAGGCTTTTGTTGGCAATAGTTAATCTATGCATTCCATTTCAAGATCGTAGTCCATCAATAGACCTGATGCAATAGAGGTGATGCAGGTTGGAGTTGGCATCAGTTCATCCTCTGAAGTCCATCTTAATAGACTGAAGTGATATATGGCTGGCACCGGCTGCATTTAATCATCATCATTCAGCAACATGTAGCAGTGGAGTCCAACACGAAGCTGGAATGGTGCTGGATCCAGCCGGTTCTGGTGACCTCAGGATAGGAGTCCTGAGGTTGAGACATGGATATAAGCATCTATGCTTATATCATTGAGACAATGATATAAGCATAGATGCCATTCCATTTATTGCAGAGTTAGAGATCATGATCAATGTTTCTGATTTCTGGTTCCTTCAGACCCAACTAAAGCAGCCTAATTGTGGGTTGGAGGATAAATTAGGTGTATGCCTGGCTAAATAGATGAGTCTTTAGTCTAGACTTAAACTGAGAGCGTGTGTCTGCATCTCGAACAGTGTTAGGGAGACTATTCCATAGTTTAGGAGCCAAATATGAAAAGGATCTACATCCTTTTGTGGATTTTGATATTCTAGGAACTATTAACAGGCCAGAATTTTGCGATCTTAATGAAAGTGTTGGAATATAGCGTGGTAGAACATCACTTAAGTACTGCGGAGCTAGACCATTCAAAGCTTTGTACGTAGTTAACAGAATTTTAAAATTAATACGGAATTTAACAGGTAGCCAATGTAACAATGAACCAATTGAAGTTTATTTATTGATCTTGCTGGACATCCTCCCAGTAATGCATAACAATAATCTATTCTTGAGGTCATGAATGCATGAATTAGTATTTCGGCATCAGCAACAGAGAGCATATGCCTTAATTTAGCAATATTTCTTAGGTGGAAGAAGGCTGTTCTACAAACATTTGTAATTTGATTTTCAAAGGACAGATTGTTATCAAATATAACACCTAAGTTCTTCGCTGTTGAAGATGATGTAACAGAACATCCATCTAGAGTCAAATTATATTTTAGCGGCTTATTTTTAGAGTTTTTTAGTTGAATAATTAGAACCTCAGCTTAGCTGTGTCATTCCTCACTTTGGATTTACCACAAAAACTTTACATGCACAATTTGACAATAATGTTTGTCTGCCACGGTTGTACTGAATGTGCAATGGTGTGAAGTATATTAGGGTTTGTCTGCCATGAGCCAGCGTATGCGTTGCAAGAGTGAATAATGTGAGCTGCTCTCTAAAGGTGATTTATTTGGACACAAGTTGGTATGAGAAATTCATTAAACGATAATAATTGCAATCGAAAGCCTGCAAAGACGCAAATTATATGTCATCAATAAGGGTTCACTTCCACTATATGGTACATTTGTGTTCATATTAGTAGCGAACTGCACCACCGAGTTCACATGAACCGTACCACAGACCACCTTTTCAAGTAGACTTGGGTGCGGTTCAGAAAACAGTGTTCACACCACCCAAACAAACTTAACTTTGACATCATTTGAACCAAAAAAGTGTTAGTGTGAAAGCTCCCTAATTTGGAATGCCCAATTCCCAATGTGCACCAAGTCCTCGTGTTCGCACAGTGACTTGTCTCAATCCAGGTGGTCGAGGATGAATCTCAGTTGCCCCAACGTGGCTTGTTGAGCACATTACAGCAGGAGACATGTGTGGAGGCTTCACGCTATTCACTGAGGCATCCACGCACAACTCACCATGCGCCCCACCGAGAGTGTACCACATTACAGTGACCATGAGGACGTTAGCCCATGTGACTCTACCCTTCCTAGCAACTGGGCCAATTTGGTTTCTTAGGAGACATAGCTGGAGTCACTCCGCACACCCTGGATTCAAATTCACGACTCCAGCGGTGGTAGTCAGCATCTTTAATCGCTGAGCTACCCAGGCCCCCACTTTTAGACTGTTTTTAAATTACCCTGGTTTTATTTGCTCTTAGGGTGCTTTCACACTTGGTTTGATTGCTTGGACCGAACCAGAGTTCATTTTGAAAGTACTACAAATGTTTCAAAGAACATGGGCTGTCCGCCAAAGTCAGTTTCTGCAGAGGCAAGCAGAAATGAGATATTCATTTATCTCCCTGCTTACCGGACATCATTCCCGCTTGTCAACAAGTTGAGTGAGCATTCACACAGACACGTGAGCGAACATTTATCAAAACAAAAAAAAAGTATTTTGTACAGTCAGTGTTATGGATTTCATAAAGTAGTATGACAAATATCTTGAAATATTGCATATGTCACGATGTGCAGCAGAGATGTGGACACAAACACAGTTCAAAACCAAAAAAATACTTTATTAACAAACATAAAAACTCCCAGGAGGGGGAAAACAACAAAAACTACCCCATAGGGGAAAGTAAAATCTTCGACCCACTTTACGATCGCACCTGAAATTCACACCATGCTTCCATGGCTAGTTTATGGGAACCACTTGCATTTTGTTGAGAAAATGAGTCCAATGAATGGAATGTCCTTCGGTCAGACAACCCTGCCAACTCAATTAGAGATGCCATAAGTAGGTTACACTTTTTGACTACAAAACAAGAAACCAATTTTCCTATGGATTTTACACAAATCAACATGATTGAGTAAACATGAGCTTTCCTTGATCTGTTATATAGTTCAAAATTGTACAAACATTTATGTGATTGATTGCCTAATGTTTGTTTTTATTTATTTTCTAGCTAGAAAATAAATAAAAACAAACATTAGGCAATCAATCACATAAATGTTTGTACAATTTTACAAACATAGCTAGCTTAATGCATGAAATACCTTTGATTAAACGATCTACTATAAAGACAATAATGGGTACTCTTTATGTAGAGTAATGTATTCTTACTGCTATAACTTATCAATGTGAAATTGTTTCTGTGAAATCCCTCCCCTCATGAAAATCATTAAAATATTGTAGAAGAAAACTAGGCAGCATAATGTGCATATGTCAAATCACCTTAAACACAGATAACGTTAAACATAGATGATCTCTTTTGAAAACATTAAACTGCATTCCACCTATTTTGAACCTGTTTGAACCTGTTTTAGAGATCATGATATGATGGAGATGGGTTTTCTCTCCTCTCAGTGTAGTATGGTGCTTCTGGACATGAGTGAATGTTCTGTTGAACATGAGGCTGCAGGTTTGTATATGTTGTGTTTTCTTGAAGCAGGTAAACATGATATAAAGAATTGGGTTGTAATTGCGGGTGTGTGTGCCAGTGTGATCAATGCTCTAAAATGTCAAACATTCTATTTGTCATGATTCACTCTTGTTTTGCCCTGTGTTTTGTCTCTGTTATCTGTCTCCCTTGTGCTTTATTTCCCATAAGTCACTGCCCTGATCACTACCAGCTGTTCTCTATTGTTCTCACTTGTTTCATTTACCTCATTTATCCCTGTTTATATATTGCCATTATGTCTGTTTCACCTTTGTCAGTTGTTGTGTTTCTCTCCAGTTCATGCTCTGAGGGTTGTTCCATAAAACAAGATTAGAAAATAAGCCAGGCTTATTTTGGTTAGTCAGACTTATTGTCGGTGAAGTCTGTTTCATAAAGCAAACTTAAAATAGTTCAAACTCAGTTACCCTGGAAACTTATGCTGGGAAACTAGCCTGGTCCGGGGCAGGCTATCTGTCAGGCTAAGCCTGAAATTATGCTTAACCAGAATACCGTTTTAACCAGAGGCGGACAGAGTACACAGCTTCATTACTTGAGTAAAAGTACAGATACCCCTTGCAAAATTTTACTCAAGTACAAGTAAAAGTACTACAGTCAGATGTCTACTTAAGTAAAAGTACTAAAGTACTTGTTTTTAAAAGTACTTGAGTATCAAGAGTACAAGAGTAGATTTTCTAAATATTGCATTACTAGTCTACTGCCACAGTGCTTACATTTATGCACAGAAACGTCCTACATGGAGTTATGAAAAATGTTAATACCTTGGAGAATGTAAAAGGAATTGAAAGTAAAATAAAGTCATTTTCATCTTTTTACCATGTTGCTTTATTTAACATTTATCACTTGTAACGGCCGCAGAGACGGCCCACAAGGCAATAGCACAATGGCAACGCTCTGACAATTCTCTGCTAGAGTTTTAATGGATTTTTTGTACCCACATTTGAACCTGACCGTGTTATACACGCAGCATAGAGCAAAGAAGAGAAAATAATAATGATTAAAGAAAATCAGCTAATCAGCTGTGTTTAGGTCAGCATACAAAGAAGGAAAAATAAAATTCAGCTCATTTGAGTGACAGTATTAAGCCCCTTCCTCTCACACTGACATACAGGCAAAGTCAGGAGAAAATACTTTCAGCTGAATAACACCATTGTCTCACACACAATCTATGTGTGACAACTGTGTGTGTGTGTGTGTGTGTGTGTGTGTGTGTGTGTACTGTACTTCAGTTCAATCAAATGTCATGAAGTCCTTCTCAAAATTCTGTGAATGAATTGATCCCCTTCTTGGGGTGAAAAGTAAACCTGCTTTGCTAAAAAGCCTTTCACACGCTGCTGAAGCTGGCAGGGCTGTGTTGAGCTTTAGTGAGAGGTTACGCACAGCTGGATAGGGGGCCAGTGTATTCACTCCTTCAGCTGTAGCGGCTAGGTATACATCAAGTTGCTTACTTATCTCATGGGAATGCGTCTGCTTGACATTGGAGAAGAAGTCATCTTCATCAGAAGAGGTTGATGTGGTATCAGGAGACCGAAGACCTTCATCGTGTTCTGGCAGATGTTCCTTGATGTAACTAAGGCCTTGATTAGAAACACAGAATCACACCAACAAACACATATTTTTGTTATTATTACTCTGTAATTAAACAACTGCATAGAATCATTGTTGGATGTAAAGGTTTTTGAAAAAACAAGAAAACAAACAAACAAAAAATAACATTTTCCTTACCAAGCTGTAGGACTGTGTCATTGCTGGTCCAGGAGGTTTTGAACCTTGGAACGAGAATGGCTGCTGCAATTAGCTCTGGCTCTGATATCATGCTCTCAAACCGCTTCCTCAAACCTTCAAGAAGAGCATCAACAAGTGGCTTGCAAAATCTGAGTGACGGTCTGGACTTTTCAAGCTTGGTTGTGAGGGTGGTGATTGTCGGGAGCAGCCAGCCCATCTGAATGTTGACTTCTCCTTGTAGTACGTTCAAGGACTTCGCAACTGGACTCATGGTGGTGACATATTCCCCTAAAAAGGCTATGTCAGCCGGACTGTACCTAATAGAAACAGAAGAAAATAAACAAACACATATTTCAACAAAATGTATACAGAACCACTGTGCAATGCTGGACGTTTATTTATTTGTTTATGTACCTACAGCAGATAATGTGGTAAGCATTAACAAAATAAGAACACAATTATACATTAACATAAGCTACTTACATTGGAACATTGAGTGCAGCACAGACCATTCTCACAGACCCCTCTCCTTGGTCTCTAATGATTCTGACCACACGTTCCACGGCCATGAAAGAGGAGTTCCATCGAGTTGAATTAGGCTGTACAAAGTGAAGCTTACAGTGTTTCTCTATAAGCTCTGCATTTTGAGGAGACCTTGATGCTTTATTCCAGAGTGCCTGACACTTTGAAAAGGCTGATCTGGACAATTTCTTGTAAGCTTCTGTCTTATTGGCCCGATCAACATCGACTGTGGAAACTAAATTTAGTAAGTGGCATGCACACCGATGATGTTTCGGCAGCTGATACTGAAGCCCATCATCTTCCTCCAGAATGGCTTCCACATCCATGAATTCCACCTCCTCTTCATCATCAGATGCATCACAATCTTCTCCTACTACTTCTTCTTCGATTGTGCCTTCTGCAACTAACTCTTCATTGTTATTTTCGTCCTGCTGACCAAAGACATGGAACGCTTTGACGAAATTCGACCCGTTGTCTGTTGTAGTTCTAACAACCTTTAGACTTATTTCATACTCTGCATGAATGTCGGTCAAAACAGCTGCCAAGGCATCGAATGTGTGGGAGCCCCTTAGTTGACGGCAAGCAAGGGCAACTGAAAGGCGTTCAAAACTGCAAGGATCGAGCCAGTGGGCTGTTACACCTAAAAAGCTCCTTCTCCTGGCCGTCCAACAATCAGTAGTGGTGGCAATGTATGGTACCTTTTTCATTTCGTTCTTGAGACGTTCTTTCATTTTAGATGTAGCTGAATCAATCTTGCGGGACATGACGGCACTACTCGGTTGTAATTCTACAATAAGGTCTTGGAAGGATGGTTTCTCAACCAGGGAGAAGGGCTGGAGATCTTGAACGATGGAGCGGAGGATAGCCCGATCAACCGTCTTCTGAGACACCTGCTTGGTCTCCAGCAGCTTCAGTTGCTTCGCCTTGAAGCCTGTTCCACCTTCTGATGGCCTCTTGCAGGCTGTTGAAGTCAGTTGACAGTATTCCTCCAGATGTGTCTCATGCCTTCTCTGTAAAACACAGTATAATATTTCAGTTTACATAAACTAATAAATATTAGAAAAGATACCCATCATGTAGTCTACATAGCAGTATTATTAACCCTCTGGTCCTCTTCGTTTAGGGGTCACACTTGGCTTCTTCCGGTCTAAAGTGACCGAAGCCTTAAAATGTAACTTTTTTCCCCAGGAAAACCAATGTAATATATTCTTGTTCAATAATATTTTTTGATTATTATTTTGAATTTTTAAAGATTTCTATGTTACTATGCAATAATTATACAATTTTTATGAGCTATTTTTTCCATTAGAATTAATATATGTTTTAATTTTTTTTAATAAATGCAACATTTCACATAAAAAATAGAGTGCAGGCCTTTAAAAAAATAATTTTGAAGTGAGAAAAGCACCATCCAGTGGTGTTAAAAAATATAAATGTGTGTAATGTCCTGTAACCGCCCATAGACTATACTATAGCTCCCTATATAAATACATAGAGAGGCTTTTTAATTCAGCCTTGTTTTTTTTAGACATGATTTCTCAATTTTATTCGTTTTTATATATATATATATATATATATATATATATATATATATATATATATATATATTTAGACATTCTAAAAGACTGCTTTTTGATATTTATGTTAGATAAGTATCAGGTTTTGCATTGTGATTACAATTAAACAATTACATTTGGTTAGAAAGGAAACACAATGCAAGCATTTTTGTTACTCAGTATTTGATAATTAAAAAATCTAACAAAATAAGGGATGGATAGTGATAATTCAAAACACTTTATACAGACATTTTGCAATTAATTGGTATTTTATTCAGTTTAGTTCTATAAATGGTAATACAACTTCAGAAGGGAACAGCAATTATGATCTAACAGTAAAAACATAATAAAATAACATAACAGCAAACAATCATTATCAAACTGTAGGTTAAAAAAGAGTAATACAAATGTAATAATAATAATAAATATTATTTTAACTATATACATACAAACTGTAATTATTTTATGTAGTGTTGCATATGCAACAGATATCAGGAACACCTATTAGGCTAAAATAAGAGCAAACACAATAATTATTTGTGTGTGTGTGTGTGTGTGTGTGTGTGTGTGTGTGTGTGTGTGCGTGTGTGTGTGCACGCATTTTTGACCGAAGAGGACCAGAGGGTTAATTATGAAGTGCTGGTTGTTCATAATTTTCCAATGGCTCCAGACTAACTTTTTAAATTGGTTTTACTGGTGCAACTAACTTTAATTTACGTGGACCAACAAAGTATTTAGGTGCTTCTGACATTCTAACAAGTGCTGCAATATTAGGTCAGGCAAATACAAGACTTTGGGTAGCATATCTCTCATGTATTTAAATACAATTGTAGGCTACAGCAATTTTTTATGGTATAACAAGACAGGTATAAGTACACTCAAGAGTGTTCCCCCACTTGAATAGGCATTTAAGACTTACAGTTCAACAAACACTATTGTAATCCTGTCTAGGCCAGCTGAACTTATTTTTTTTTTTAAAAACAAATAGCCCCTGTAGGGCTTGCTCTAGTTATTCACTCTCGTGAAATAAGTGAGCTGAAATGCCCTGCTTGCAACTAGCAAAGCCTACGACTGAACTAATTAGGCTTTTACATTTTTTGTATGGTAAAAAAGACGTTTCGTACTCGAGCTCAGACTAGAAAATATACATTGTATGCTCTCTCTATTTGTCAGGGGCATCAAAACATGAATCTGAAAGGACTTCAGTTGATTATCTATGTTACACGATTAGCTTGCCTCAGCTTATGCTATTGTCAGGCCAAAGTCAGCCGTCTGAATGTCTAGCTACAGCTGGCAAATTGGCGGGCGCATGTGGCTTCGACTAACGTTACTCGAACGTAACCGAGAATGTAAAAGCTGCATTATCGCAGCTAGCCAATCATTTAGTGCACTTTTCTGTAGCTAGTAGAATCTAGCTTAGAAATGTAAGGAAGTTTATTTTAATGTACGTACCTTGACATGCTTCCGCAAGTTGGAGGATGAATTTTTGTAAGCGGTGATGAAGTTCTGTTTTGGCAAACACAGCAAACACTTGAAGCGAAAACTATCAGACAATTGTTCAGAAAATTGAAATAGTCTGGCGAGGTGGGGCCACGGGTTGGCACATTCCCGGGATGGACCTGCTGCGTCTTCATCCATTGTTTCGTCCATCTCTAAATAAATCTGACCATGGAGTTGACTTTGGCGGAAAGCTGAAGGTGATTGCTGATAGGCTGTCCCAATCAGTGGCGCCTGCACAATCCAATCACGTTTGAGAGGGAAACAACAAATTGAGGGTTTCCGAGATTTTTCTTTTTTCCTTTATTTTTTATTTTTATTTTTTAGAAGAAGTAACGGGTACTCACGGTTATGGATAGAAATGTAGTGGAGTAAAGAGTACAATATTTGCCTCTCAAATGTACTTGAGTAAAGTCATGAGTACTCCCCAAAAATTATACTTGAGTAAAGTACAGATCCCTCAAAATTGTACTTAAGTACTGTACTCAAGTAAATGTACTCCGTTACTGTCCGGCTCTGGTTTTAACACTGACCTACTGGGAATGTGATGATATTACATCGGACTCTCTGGCATGCTGCCATTTTATTTCATGTAACCACTATCAGTCCAACAATGAAAACAAATGCACTTTAAAAATAAATGTAATAAAGTAAAGGTAGGCCTATTTGTTTAGTTGGTGTGATTTTTGTAATGAATCAATTAAATGTCTATAAATAGGGAGCTCCACCCATATGTGTAGGAGGACGCATAGTCATGGCGTGTCCTTTCATTGATGAGGTGGTGGATGAGGGAGCGATAATCATACGCAGGGCATTTCAAAGAGAATGTACTTTCAGGGACAGGGCAGACCCGTTGGCTTTTTCTGACTACTACCTGCATGAGCGGTATAGATTCTCGAGGGAAGGGATAGCATATATTTGTAGATTACTGAGCCCCACACATCGCAAATAGCACACGGCGCAATAAAGCGCTCACAGTCCCACAGACTGTGTGCATTGCACTTCGCTTTTTTGCCAGCGGAACATTTTTGTACACAGTTGGAGATGCAGAGAATATCAGCAAAGCATCGGTTTGCCGCTCTGTACGAATTATGTACCTGTATTTAAAAAAATACTTAATGTGTTCATCACCTTCCCTGGCCACAGAGCGATTCACAGTATTAAACAGGCCTTTTATGGAATCGCTGGTAAGTTCAAATAAGAACTATATAGAAAATGGAAATATTTATTGTCTGTTAATGTAAGACAGGCAATTGACAGACAAACACTTAACTTTTGTAGCTTTCCCAAATGTTATCGGAGCTCTGGACTGCACCCACGCATGCATAAAGCGCTCGTCTGGTCCGCATGAAGCAGACTTCGTTAATAGGAAATCATTACACAGCATCAATGTACAGGTACAGTCCCACTGAGATTATATTATAGGCTAGAAACGATTGTTCTTTACAATAAGCTGGGCACCAGTGTTCTATTCAATGCAAATGCATTAACAATTCTATTTATATATGTCTATGTAAGTCCAATGTAGTGACCTACATTTTTAATTATTTAGATGATTTGTGATGCAGATTGCATCATCACAAATGTAGAGGCAAAATGGCCTGGCTCAGTGCATGATTCCAGAATCTTTCGGGCCTCTTCTCTTTCCCACCAACTGGCACAAGGTATGTTATTCACTTAACATATAGCAAAAAGTACAGCTTTAAAATACCTTCACCAAATTTAATGCTTACATTTTTTTTTTTTTTTTTTTTGATTCAGGTCAATTCTCAGGAGTTTTGCTGGGAGACAAGGGATATGCATGCCTGCCTTATCTCTTGACTCCCTATCAGGAGACGCAGACTGAGGCACAGCACAACTACAATATTGCCCATGCACGCACAAGAGCTCGTATAGAGATGGCATTTGGGCTCATCAAGTCAAGGTTCCAGTGCCTGAATTACCTCAGAGTGATTCCACAAAGGGCATGTGACATTGTAGTTGCATGTGTTGTGCTACATAACGTTTCCTGTCTGAGGAGAGAGAGGCAACCAAGGATGGTTGTAGAGCAAGACTGGGACATTGAAGGCATTTTTGATGACAATGAAATAGGCAGGGTTATAAGAGACAGTTATGCCAATAATTATTTTGGTTAATACTGTCCAAACCATGTTAAAAGTTTTCACTTTCCCCTTAATTTACCAAACACACAAGTCATATATAATTTTTTGTTTTATTTAGGTTGAAGCTGGCTCTTGGGGGTGAAAACATACAATTAAATGTGGTCAAAAACAAAAAGGTCATGTGTCATGGTTTTAAATATGGCAGTTCTACTTGCATTTTTCTCAAGCTGTTGGATTTCCAGCTCCAACTTTCTCATCTTGAGTTTTTTATATTGGATGTCAGTATCTATGGCCTCCATTTGTTTCAAGAGATACCTTTTGTAGACTCCCTTTATGTTCTGGGTTTTGTAGGAACAGAAATGTAAGTTTTTTCAATTAGATCTCGTGCTCTTGGCACTTTTTTGTAATTTTTTAATACTCACTTGGTCACATGTGGTCCCAGACTGAGAGGGCTCTAGAAGGGTGTCAGCATCCTGTTGCCAATAATGGAAATACACACAATTTAGCACCTCACAGGTAGGCTTTTAAATATATAATGTGCAAATCTGTGCCTACCTCAGGCCTCCTTGAACATACTGACACAGTCTCCTCATCCTCCTCAACTGTAGATGGGCCTTCAACCTAAAACCATTAATTAAACTTGGTTTAATAAATCACCACTTGACAAATCAGTGCTTTAAACTCATACTGTCATACTCACAGGGTTCAGCATGATGTCTGGTGGATCCAGAAAGCACACAGAATTTGGCATCACTATAAAACAAAAAGATTTAGTTAGGAATGCAAGAATAAAAATAAATAAAATAAACAAAATACCTTTTAAGTAGTGATCTCTTATACTGGATGGAATGGATCCAGATGCTGTTCCCCCCTCTATTCCCTCAATGACAGGCCTCCCTTTATTCATGTCTAATGCCAGCTCCTCTGCGGAGAACCTCACCTGGTCCCTCAACACCAGCTCTATCACCAAGAAAGCCCAGCAGCGTCTCTACTTTCTTCGAAGGCTGAGGAAAGCACATCTCCCAACCCCCATCCTCACTACATTCTATAGAGGGACTATTGAGAGCATCCTGAGCAGCTGCATCACTGCCTGGTTTGGGACTTGCACCGTTTCGGACCGCATAGCCCTGCAGAGGATAGTGAGGACAGCTGAGAAGATCATTGGGGTCTCTCTTCCCTCCATCAAAGACATTTACAAAAAACACTGTATCCGCAAAGCAACCAGCATTGTGGACGACCCCACACACCCCTCACACAAACTCTTTACCCTCCTGCCATCTGGCAAGAGGTACCGAAGCATTCGGGCCCTCACGGCCAGACTGTGTAACAGCTTCTTCCCCCAAGCCATCAGACTTCTCAATACTCCGAGACTGGTTTGACACACACGTGTCCTGAGTTGCACTTTAATAACTGTCACTTTATAACTGTCTGCTACTTCAATAACTGCTATGTGCATAGAACACAATCTCATAGTATGTTATGTTTACATTTTTAGAAACTGTCATCTTTTTGCACTAATGAGTACTGGTCGGCGCTGCACTGTCTATTGTCCTGTTCATTGTCAGTAATTTGTTGTACTGTCCTGTACTTTTTGCACATGTTTGCACGTGCACTTTATATAGGTATATATAGGTAGTTTATATAGGTATTTTATTTCGTTGTGTAGTCTCATGTGGTGCTATGTTGGTCCTTTGTTGTTTTTATGTAGCACCATGGTCCTGGAGGAACGTTGTCTCGTTTTGCTGTGTACTGTACTAACTGTATATGGTTGAAACGACAATAAAAACCACTTGACACTTGACACTTGACAGGAGTAAAGTTGGCTGTTGGTGGCCCTCCCCAGTGCCAGCAACCTCACTCTTCTTTTTGGAAGCTGCAATTATTAAACATCATGAGACTGGACAGTTGTAACATCAAGCTGGTTATGCTTAAGTACTTACATAGATTTATACTTTATAATTAATACTTACCATTCTGAACAATATCTTTATATTTTATTTTCACCTGCTGCCATGTTCTTTTTTCTTCACTTAATTTGCTGCTGTAAAAGTTACACACACACACACACTTCAATGTATTGTGACAAACATTTAATTTAACTTTAATAAAATATAGTAATGTAGGCCTACATTAATTGCTACTTACGCATTGAGACGATCAGCAATTTCCTGCCAGCCTTTTTCTCTCGTTTTATTAATTGCTGCGGTATTTCCTTTTTTTGTAATCATGTGTTTAAATTCTTCGTAAGATTTGAGAAGTAATTGCTGCTCAGTTGCCGTGAACATCACTGCTCTCTCTTTCCCTTTAGTTTCCATGTTAAATTGATGAATCTATGCTCCACCATCAGGGCTTCTTAAGAATAGTGTGCACGCGCAATTATATAGACTAGATAAACCTGGTTCAAATTAGTGAGACTGCGTGAACTTGAATTACCTTTTATGAAACCGCCTTAAGCCCCAACTGATTTGTTAGGTTAATTCAAGTCGGGTTTTGGAGCTTAATCCCCACTTTTTTAAGCTTCTTTTATGAAACAACCCCCTTGTTTTGAGCCTGTTTGTTTACGATTGTTTTAGCTTTCTGTTTCCCATTCTTGCCCTGTTCCTGCATTTATCCTGTTTTGGATTCCTATTTTGTTTTATTTTTTCATTAAAGTTAAGCTGCTCTTAGATCCTTCAAACGTTACACTATTAAGCACTGTCATGAACATTCTATATGTTTCCTGGCATTCCTCTCATTGTGCTTGGTAGCAGCGCTCCTCCATATCCATTTGTACTTTCATCTAATTGTCCAGTGTTTTTTTATCCTGTTGCTGATGAAGTTCAGTCTTCATGTTATCATCATGTTGCTTTTGTCTGTATATCTACATATGATTCCAACATGCTCGTTAAGTCAGCCTTGGCCCTCTTCCTGCAGACTGATCTGGTCTGGATGGTCTGTACTTGAGTTCTCTTGCTAGAGTCAGTGTTTTCAGAATTACCTTACAGGGTTGAAATATCTATCAGTAAACAAGCAAAATAAGCAACAAAGCCGGACTTTATAAAATTGTGCATATTTTGAAGAAAAACTCTCTTTATGAAATATATGTGGTTAGTTGACATGTCCTGTGTTGTGACATGCTATACTCCATCTAAAACAAATTTAAACAGCATTTTGCTAGTTATTTTATAATTATGCATGCAGCCTTTATGACATGATAATTGAGAGTCTGCATTAAATATTTTTACTTTTTAAACTGGACTATTTAAAATGCACTGGTGAAGACAAATAGTGAAAAACAAAATATATGGGGAGCGTTTACTGGACAGTGTATTTTCGAAATGAAAATATCCTAAATATTTATAATGTTGATGAATAACAATATGGCAGAGAAAAAAATAAATTAATAAGCTGCTTGTCTATACAGTATCTTGCTAGCAACTGACAGAATGGAGAATATGATTGATAACCATTTCATAATTTTGCTAATAATAGTGGCGATACATAAGACACTGTTGGCTCATTCATCATTTCAGATGATTGCTCTGAAATTGATGAATCTTTGTGTTGGTCGAGGGTGGCATGAAAGGATGATGGTGTAGGTGGCTGTGATTCTATTATGTTTTGAGGGTTAATTGTGGGCCTAGAACCAATAATGTTGCCTAAGGCATCATTCCATAGAGTTGACATCATTTTCCTTCTCTACCGTTGAGATTTCACTCTTTCTGAGGGAGTCTCGGATCTTCAGATATTGCTGTCGGAGTTTTTTCACTTTTTCAGCATTATTGTGTATTTTCCAGCTGTGTTTTTGTCAGACTATATTTCAAACAGGTTTTCAATTTCTTCTGATGACCAAAGTACACCCTTTCCATTCATCACTACTGGATTTGGTACGATTGCATTCTCATCAGCAGCGAACAACACCAGAGTTCACATGAACCGTACACCAGACCACCTTTTCAAGTGGACTCGGGTGTGGTTTGCACCACCCAAACGAACCAAACATTGATGTTAGTTGTGGATGTTGGAGGATGTTTCTTTTGTTCCTGTGTTTACCCAGTAACATTGTACATTGTTTATCTTATTAAATACAGTTTCGCCACACCTAGATCCAGCTCTTGTACTTCCTTCCAATACATTACACATACTTTACCTTATAACTTCCATAGTCTGCCCAGTAGTGGTAAGCAATAAGAGGGGAAGTAGAGAGAGCAGGTCAGTCAAGTGTGTGTGTCTGTGTGTGCCAAGTCATTTTTATTTGTATAGCACTTATCACAGCACTCATAGTTTTAAAACAGCTTTACAGAAATCTTGCTTTATAGATATTACAGTTACATTTTCTGTTAAAGTCTTAGTCATCAATGTGTAATTTGATTAAACATGATTGTAAATTGTGTATAAAAATATATAATTAAATAATAATTGTATTTAAAACCCCAATGAGCAAGTTCCTGTATCAAGGAACACAAAACTCCATAGGGCTAATATGTTGGTTTATGGAGGAAAAATATCTTGGTAGAAACCATGATCACTGTGGGGGTCAGTTCCCCTCTGGCTAAACAGCAAGTATATAATGTCAATATTAGTTATTTGCGTTCAGTGCAGGTCATGGTTTAAAATTAGTAAACTGTTTAAGTGTTAAGGGTCAGTGTTTAAACAAAGGTTTTTGTATGATCTGTAAGATTAATGACTAATGTCATTAAAGTCTATCATGGTTAAGACCAAAGTGATGTCTTGCTTGCACCAGCTGTAATTTGATGTCATCTCTCAGTGAAATGTAGCTGTGGAGTCCAACACCAAGCAGGAATGGAGCTGGATCTGGCCGGCTCTGGTAACCTCGGGATATTAATCCTGGGGTTGAGACAAGGAAACAAATAGAATCATTTTAGCACTGAGATTCATTTTATTGCAGAGTTCTAGATTATGAGAAGTATTTCTGAGAAATGATTCTGGTTCTGACAGACCTAACTAAAGCAGCCTGATTGTGAGTTGATGGATAAATTAGGTGTATGACTGGCCAAATATATGAGTCTTTAGTCTAGACTTAAACTGAGTGAGTGTGTCAGCATCCCGAACATTGTTCGGGAAACTATGCCATATATTAAGAGCCAAATAGGAAAAGGCTCTACCTCCTTTTGTGGATTTTGATATTCTAGGATCTATTAACAGGCGAGAATTTTGTGATCATAATGAACATTTTGGAATAAAGCATGACAGAAGGTCACTGAAGAACTGTGGAGCTAGACCATTCAAAGCTGTATATGTAGTTAACAGAATTTTAAAATAATACGAAATTTAACAGGTAGCCAATGTAATGACAATATTTCTAGTCAGCACTCTGGCAGCTGCATTTTGAACCAATTGAAGTTTATTTATTAAACTTGCAGTATTGAACTATTATAGGAGCAACAGAGAGCATGTGTTGAAAATTAACAATATTTCTGAGGTGGACGAATGCTGTTCTACAAACATTGGTAATTTGATTTTGAAAGGACAGATTGGTATCAAATACAACACCTATGTTTTTTGCTATAGAAGACGACGTAACGGTACATCGAGTCAAATATAAGAATCAAATAATATTTTAAAGGCTTATTTTTAGAGGTTTTTGTTCCAATAGTTAGTACCTCTGTTTTGTTGGAATTGAGTAGAAGGACATTTTTGGCCATCCAGGCTTTGATTTCATTAATACACTCTGCTAATTTAGAGAATTGTGAAATTTCGATGAGTTTAGAAAAAATATAAAGTTGGGTATTGTCGGCACAAGAGTGGAAACTTATTCCAAGTTTTCTGATAATATCTCCCAAGAGAAGCATATACAAGAATAAAAGCAGAGGCCCTAAAAATGATCCCATGAGACACTCCGTACTTGATTTGAGTGATTTGACCATTACTCGTTTACACATACAAAGTGGTAGCGGTCTGATAAATAGTATGTATAGTACCCATGCTAATGCAAGTTCACTAATGCCAACATAATTCTCCAGCCTATTCAAGAGAATGTAATGATATTTGGTGTTGAAGGCAGCAATAAGATCTAAAAGCACTAGAAGAGAAATGCAGCTACGATCAGAAGACAAGAGCATGTCGCTTGTAACTCTGATAAGTGCAGTTTCTGTACTGTGATGGGGCCTAAATCCTGACTGAAATTGTTCATATATATATATATATATATACATATATATATATATATATATATATATATATATATATATATATACAATTTCTCTGTAGAAATTAACCTGCACCAGAACCATCAACAGACCTTGCTTGAGCTCTGCCAGGACCAGGATTGCAGGTTCTTTGAGATCCTGCGGGCTCAAGCAGAGGACCAGCATGCAATCCGGAACCTCCTTGGCCAGGAAAAAGGCCCGGCCGTGACCCCGGACATCCGCAGTACCCTGCCCTTGCTCCTGAAGATGGGGGTAGATGATGATGTTGTGGAGATATGGTGCTGGACGTGTGACCAGTGGGCGGCCAGGCTCCTCCCGCTGCTGTCTGGGGAAGCCCAGCTCGCTGCCCAACAATCTCCTGGCCTATGAAGATGTGAAGAAGGCAAACCTGCAGCGTGTGGGTCAAAGTCCGGCAGCTTTTTGGTGTGCGGAACCGAGAGTGGTGGTACGTAGCCATCGCTATCGATTGCCCTAACACAAAAAGAAAATAGTTCGGGAAGAATTGGATGCAATGCTTGATATGGGGGTAATAGAGGATTCACACAGTGAATGGTCCAGCCCGGTTGTTCTTGTTCCCAAGAGTGCCGAATCTGAACGGTTCTGTGTGGATTATATAAAAGTCAATGCGGTGTCTAAATTTGACGCATACCAGATGCCCCGTGTTGATGAGTTGCTCGATTGGTTAGGTACTGCTCGGTTTTATTCGACGTTGGATTTGACAAAGGGTTATTGGCACCCTTGACACCAATATCCAGTGAAAAACCAGCCTTCTCCACGCCGTTTGGATTGCACCAATTTGTGACGCTTCTGTTCGGTTTGTTTGGGGCCCCGGCTACATTTCAGCGTCTCATGGACCATATCCTCCGGCCGCATTCGGCTTATGCCGCTGCCTATTTAGATGATATCATAATTTACAGTAATGATTGGCAATGACACATGCAACATCTGAGGGCAGTCCTGAGATCGCTGCGGCAGGCGGGGCTCAGAGCAAACCCCAAGAAGTGCATGATTGGGCATGTGTAGGTACGGTATTTGGGGTTCTACTTGGGCCACGGCCAGCTGCGTCCCCAAATTGACAAGACTGCGGCGATTTGTGTTGCCCGAGACCCAAGACCAAAAAGGGGGTGAGGCAGTTCCTGGGGGTGGCTGGCTATTATAGGAGGTCTGTGCATAATTATTCGGACGTCACCAGCCTGCTGACTGACCTCACTAAAAAGGGGGCTCCAGACCCGGTCCAGTGGTCGGAGCAGTGCCAACAGGTGTTTGTGGGGGGCTGCTTTTACATGCACCTAACTTCTCTCTCCCTTTCATATTGCAGACGGACTCTTCATACAGTGGGCTGGGGGCCGTACTCTCAGAGGTGGTGGAGGGGGAGGAGTGCCCGGTGCTGTACATCAGCCATAAGCTCTCCTTGAGGGAAACCAAGTACAGCACCGTGGAGAAGGAGTGGCTGGCCATCAAGTAGGTGGTCCTCACACTATGATACTATCTGCTGGGGCGGACCCTCACCCTCTGCTCGGATCATGGCCCACTCCAATGGCTCCACCGCATGAAGGATACTAACGCCCAAATCACCCGGGGTATCAATCTCATAGAGAATGTGTCTGTTCCCCGAACTACCAAACACAATACCCACACTAAATAATTTAGAAAAATTTTATTAAGGGCAAACTTGAACAAAACAAACAAATAAAAAATACACATCATATATCAAATATGGGCTACTAAAACTTAGATCTCTTTCTACCAAAGCACTAATTGTCAATGAAATGATTACAGTGCTCTGTTTGACTGAAACCTGGCTTAAACCGGATGAATCTATTAGTTTAAATGAATCTACTCCCCCAGGTTATTGTTATAAACATGAGCCACGTCTGAAGGGTCGAGGAGGAGGTGTTGCTACAATTTACAGTGAAGTTTTTGGTGTTACTCAGAGGACAGGATATAAATGTACAAATATAAATAAAAAATATTGTCGTCTTTTACCCTTGCCACAGTGTATAGATCACCCGGGCCTTATTCTGATTTCCTTAGTGAATTTGCTAATTTTTTATCAGATCTTGTAGTTACTGTAGATAGAGCCTTAATTGTTGGTGACTTCAACATTCACATAGATAATGAAAATGATACAATGGGATTAGCATTTATTGATATTCTCAACTCTCTTGGAGTCAGACAAAATGTAACAGGACCAACTCATCGCCATAATCATACGCTAGATTTAATTATTTCATATGGAGTTGATGTTGATAATATAGAAATTCTGCAGCTGAGCGATGACATCTCGGATCATTACCTCGTCTCTTGTATGCTGCAATCAACTAATGTTACTCAATTTACACCACGCTATCGTGCAGGTAGAACTATAATTTCGACCACTAAAGATAGCTTCACTAATGATCTCCCAGATCCATCTCATACACTCAATAAACCCCAAAGCCCAGAAGAACTTGATGAAATAACAAAAAATATAAAGGCAGTCTTCTCTAGCACCCTTGATATTGTTGCCCCACTTTGATTAAAGAATATTAAAGAAATAAGCCCTGCACCATGGTACAATGATCACACTCATGCTCTCAAGAGAGCAGCTCGGAAAATGGAGCGCATGTGGAAAAATACAAAATTAGAAGTATTTTGTGGTGCATGGAAAGATAGTGTCTGTAGCTACAGACAGGCACTAAAAGCTGCCAGGTCAGCATATTTTAGTAAACTTATAGAAAATACAACAATCCTATATGTTTAGATGTTTAAAAGAGGTATCTCCTGTAATCTCAGAACCCCTTCTTAATATCATTAACTCCTCGCTATGCTTAGGACATGTCCCAAGAAACTTTAAAATGGCAGTTATCAAACCGCTTATTAAGAAGCCACAACTTGATACTGGAGAACTTGCTAATTATAGACCGATTTCAAATCTACCATTTATGTCAAAAATACTAGAAAAGGTAGTATCCTCCCAAATATGTTAATTTATACAGAGAAATAGTATATATGAAGAATTTCAATCAGGATTTAGGCCTCATCACAGTACAGAAACTGCACTTATCAGAGTTACAAATGGCTTGCTCTTATCATCTGATCGCGGCTGCATTTCTCTTCTAGTGCTTTTAAATCTTAGTGCTGCATTCGACATGATAGATCACGACATTCTCTTGAATAGGCTGGAGAATTATGTTGGCATTTGTGGAGTTGCATTAGCATGGTTTAGGTCATATTTAGCAGACCTCTACCACTTTGTCTATGTAAATGAGGAATTGTCAAATCAAACAAAAGTAAAATATGGAGTGCCACAGGGATCAGTTTTAGGGCCTCTGCTGTTCTCTATGTATATGCTTATCAGGAACCGTGGAAGAATTTTCCACTGCTATGCTGACGATACACAACTTTATATTTCTTCAAAATCTGATGAGATTTCACAATTCTCAAAATTAGCAGAGTGTATCAATTAAATAAAATAAATTTCCTTCTACTCAATTCTGACAAAACAGAGGTACTAATTATTGGACCAAAAAACTCTAAAATATAATTTGACTCTAGATGGATGTACTGTTACATCATCTTCAACAGTGAAGAACTTAGGTGTTATATTTGATACCAATCTGTCCTTTGAAAATCAAATTACAAATGTTTGTAGAACAGCATTCTTCCACCTAAGAAATATTGCTAAATTAAGGCATATGATCTCTGTCATTCATGCATTCATGACCTCGAGACTAGATTATTGTAATGCATTACTGGGAGGATGTCCAGCAAGATCAATAAATATAATTCAATTGGTTCAAAATGCAGCAGGCAGAGTACTAACAAGAACCAAGAAATATGATAATATTAGCCCCATTTTATCATCGTTACATTAGCTACCTGTTAAATTCCGTATTAATTATTAAATTCTGTTAACTACGTACAAAGCTTTGAATGGTCTAGCTCCACAGTACTTAAGTGATCTTCTACCACGCTATATTCCATCACGTTCATTAAGATCGCAAAATTCTGGCCTGTTAATAGTTCCTAGAATATCAAAATCTACATATTTGGCTCCTAAACTATGGAATAGTCTCCCTAACACTGTTCGAGATGCAGACACACTCTCTCAGTTTAAGTCTAGACTAAAGACTCAGGCATACACCTAAGGCATACACCTAATTTATCCTCCAACCCACAATTAGGCTGCTTTAGTTGGGTCTGAAGGAACCAGAAACCAGAAACATTGATCATGATCTCTAACTCTGCAATAAATGGAATGGCATCTATGCTTATATCATTGTCTCAATGATATAAGCATAGATGCTTATATCCATGTCTCAACCTCAGGACTCCTATCCTGAGGTCACCAGAACCGGCTGGATCCAGCTCCATTCCTGCTTTGTGTTGGACTCCACTGCTAAATGTGGCTGAATGATGATGACTAAATGCAGCCGGTGCCAGGCAAACATCACTTCAGTCTATTATGATGGACTTCAGAGGATGAACTGATGCCAACTCCAACTTGCATCACCTCGGTCTATTAATGGACTATGATCTTGAATTGGAATGCATAGACTAACTATTGCCAACAAAAGCCTTCTTCAGCCAATTAACAAGGACAATTGCATCTATGTGAACTTCTGCAATTAATCAAGATAGACTTCAAAGACATTGGTCATTAATCTTACAGTTCAAACACAATCGATGTTTAAACACTGACCCTTAACACTTACATAATTTAATAATTTTAAACCATGATTTTAACTATACATAAGTAATATTTATATTATATTCATGATGTTATCCAGAGGGGAACTTTTTGTTAAGGGGTTAAATAAACTAAATTAGACAAATTTGCTGGATTAAAATGCCCAAATACTTAATGCCCTGTTTGGGCCACTGGATGTTGCCAGGCTGAAAAGCCATTACTGGGAAGTATGCTGTCAGAGCCAAAGCTTCGGATTTAGACCAATTGCCTCTGTATCCTGAGAATTTAAAAAAGAAATTATTCAATTTGTGCAGGCAAGGCAGAGATTTAATGAGGTCAGAGACAAATAATAAAATATCATCAGCGTAAAGCTGATGAAAGCTTATGCACTATACCTCCCACCACCACCCCTGGAAAATCATCTTCCCTTCCTATCGTGGCTGCTAATGGTTCCAGGGCAAGACAGAACAATAATGGGGAAAGAGAACCCTATCCAGACTAAAATAATCTGAAATTAATCAATTTGTTGGTACCGCCACTACCAGGTGTCTAAAAAGTAACTTAAAAAGATTATCCCATTCTACCATATCAAATGCCTTTTCGGCATCAAGAGAGATGGCAGTGACCAGAGTCTGATCATTCACCACTGACCACAAAGATATTGATGAAACGCCTAATGTTACCAGCAGAGTTGTGATCTGAATAAAAGCCACCTGATCAATATGTATAAGAGATATCATAACCTAATCTGTTAGCCAGAATTTTTTACAAACTTTTTATGTCTAGCTGGATCAGGGAAATTAGACAGTAACTCTTACACTCCCTTGGATCTTTGTCCTTTTTTAAGAATAAGATTGATCCGGGCTTGTTTCATGGTTGGCGACACTTTCCATTCTTTAATGATTCCGTATAAACTTCTAACAAAAGCGGAGCCAGTTCTGTAGCAAAAGATCTAAAACATTCAGAGGCAAAGCCATCTGGGCCCAGAGCCTTAATTACCTCGCTAAAGTCCTCCAAGGTTATCTCAGAATCAAGATAATTATTTTGCTCAGTCGTCAGTTTAGGGAGTTCTAATGGTTCAAAAAAGTTTCTAATAGTTTCATCAATAGATGAAGACATGGAGCTATAGAGCTGTAGCGTCTGGAGGAATCAATGAAGGATAATCATTAACTCAGCAGGTTCATGAAAACAAGAACTTACTGTTCCAACTAGTCTCCACGAGCACAATAAATGTATTGACAAAGAAACAATGAACTATTGACAGAGGATCCTCGTGGTGCTTTCTAAAAACCCCTGCACATGTGATACTCTGTGTTTCACCACGTGAGAAAAGGGCACGTGAAAAGTTGGCAACAGAGGATGTGTGTGTTTTTCAGTTTTAAACTTAGAAATGTATGTCTAATGAAATATGTTTTAATCCCTGTGTGTTTATTTGTCTGATGATAGATCAAAACTAGTTGAAATTAGTTTAGTAGTGTAGTAAAACCTGTTATAGTTAATAAGGTGATCTTATATTTAATAGCCTAACAGTGTATATCCACGTCTAAGTGAACCAAGTACATCTTTCTTGGTATCAAATTAAACCTTACGATTTGTCCTAGCCGAAAATAAATATAAGGTCACCTTAGAATGGTATTTCGGCTATGTTTACCATCTTTTGAGTCATTCAGCCCAAAATCTCTTACTGTCATAAACACAGTCATAAACATGCAAATGAGCCTGACGGGACAAAGGAATCATTCTCCTGCCCAAAGGAAGGAGAATTTTACGACCCCCAAAGGAAGGCTCAGTCAGGGCTGATTCTCACCAAATTCGTACTGAGAAGGAGAAATGACCCCTTTTAATCCTATATATATATATGAGTCTCAACTCCACGCTCTGGAAACACCGAACCGAAATCCTCCGCCTCAAGAAAGCCCCGAGGACGCGACATCCACGCAGCCTTGCTCAGCCACACATAGGCCCATTTTGCAAGTATCATTTCATCTGAAATCCAAACGCGTTAAAGTGTGTAATTCCATTTGCTGGCTCTTAAGGGTTAACTGTTGTAATAAGTTGCTATCCTTAATAATCTCGTTATTTTCCTTATTGCTTCTACTCTGTTTATTTTATGTTACATGTTAAGTGTCTGTTTGTCAAGTGTAGTGACATATTCTAATTCCTTGTATTAAACCCAATTATATGCTTGATTGTCTGTGTGTGTTGATCATAAAACAAAGCCTCTTTAATGTGCGATTTTAAGCTACGAGCTGATATTATCAAAGTAAGTTAACGTGCTTTGATGAGTATGCTTATAACTAAGAATGGACCTTCAAGGGAATTGATCAGAAATATTTAGCAAAGCCGTTCGCTGGACGAAATGACTGGTTGCGGTAGCCTACGGGTCAATTCCATTGAGGGTCTAATTAAATTAATATAGCCTGTCTGCATATAATGTATATTCCTAATTAATTATAATTCGTGGTGTTTAATTATCTATATATATTTGAAGCAGACTCCTGGACTGTATAAGCCCTTTTTGGGGCGTTTTTACAATGTGTATGGGTATCCGGGTCAAATCGTCTGATTAATCATTGATTACGATCATTTAAATTAATTATACATTTCCCCAAACCTGACCTGCATACCCTACAGAGCTCAAGATAGAATTATTTAAATGCATCATTAATATTGTAGGATTATCTATGAACAAAGCAAATCAAATGAACAGATCACCACAGTCCACAGATGATAAAGGTCCCCACAGAGCAATTAGAGAGCCATAAAAACATATCCATCAAACCTAAATTGCTGAAGGAGACCGTCTCTCCCATACCTGTTTAACTTCAGACCAAGGTTTGTAATGACAGAGCTGACCAATAACGAAGACCCTTCTTTGTTCCACAAACTCAACACTCTGTAAGACCAAATGGCCAGGTAACACCTCTTGACCTTAACACTCTGGGGTCGACAGACACGCCAGTGCGTCCTGCTGGATTTTTTTGTCATTACAGCGGAAACAACATAAAATTCTCCATCATTTTGGGGTATCTACTTTTATTTGTGTACACTCACAATAACAACAAAACCTTGTGCTTTTGTAAAATGAAGAAAATAAAAAGGGTGAGCTGTAAGCAGTCTCTGGGTTTGCGAACATATATCTGAATCACGTCACAATCACGTGAAACTCTGCAAATACTTATCACACAAACATGAAACATATGTCTAAAGAAAGCTTGAAATGTCTACTTTTATATAAAACAATTCAAAATTAAAACAAAAATTCTCCTGAAAATCCTAGTTTTCATTAGTTGAAATGCTATTTTATATAAACATTAACATATTTTACTAGTGGGACTGTTTCCAGACTTGTCAGCCAGGATTCAGAGTATTGAAATTTGAAATATGTCCTAATAGGCAAGTTTTAGTTACATTAAAATGCTGTTTTGGCTATAGCAGCAATTTAAATTATATGCTGTATGATATAAATATGATATGTAATATGATGTAAACATAATATGAATGTTTAGATTATATTTTAACTAGTGTTTATGCTACCGCTTGAGTAAAATGCACTTTAAATATGCCCCTATTAGAAAATCACCATCTTATAATGATTTCTGAAGGATCATGTGACACTGAAGACTGCAGTAATTCACTGCAGTAATGAAAATTCAGCTTTGATCACAAATGCATATTATCATATATTCAAATAGAAAATGGTTCTTTTAATTGTAAAAATAGTTAAAAATATCACTGTTTTTACTGTATATTAAATGCAGCCTTGTTGAGCAGAATAGACTTCTTTTAGGTCTAAAATTAAGTAAAGTCATTATATAAAGAAAATGTATAATCAGATTACTTCTTTTAACTTAAAACTTGATTTTGATCATTAAGTCTCCTTACATTCATTCTCTTTCTGTCATATTCCTCATTGATAGGCCCAGGAGAGGGGTCTTTTGTCTCCTCAGGTGTGAATTACAATAAATATTCATTACAGTCCACACCTCCTCGCATATGACCTTTCTAACACTAAAAGTGTCTTACAAAGTGTCTTGGTCCCCCAACTCAAAGTATGACTGTCTTGCCCTGAATAGCCAAAATTCCACCTTCTGTGACATCAGAGGACATTTGGCACTTCAGGTCTGCCTTTGCACTTTTAATATTCCCTTCCAACTCAACAAGTTCTCATGCTTTGGATTTTTTGATGATCCGACCCTAAGAACCACCTTAAGTGCCTCCGAATCCACGCCCACAGAGGATACTGAGGACCAGTTGGTCTCCGTATAAACATTGATTTCATCCTTTAACATTTGATGGAATTCAGGATTTTGCAAAGGGATACATTAAAGCACCTACTTTATGTTTAATTTTTTTCCGTATGTGGCAACACCGCTCACGCATGATACAATGTTTCCAGTTGAGTAATCAACAAGAAATGAAATGAGGGACTAAAAAATAATCTATTCTAGAATAAATCTCATGGCCTGATGAAAAAAATTTATAGTCCCTAAAAGATGGGTTCAGATATCAGTAAGACCATGTTTGTTACACATCCTATGAAGGGTCAATGTTGCTCTAGAGGGCTTACACACTTTTGCTTCACTATGATCAAGGACCGAGTCCAACAATAGATTCAAGTCTCCTCCCAAAATTATGATGAGGGGTGCCAGCGGCTTGCAACATCCCTTTAAGATCTATAAGAAAGCCCTGACCATCAGCGTTAGGTGTGTAAATATTAGCAAAAATCAAACTTTGCCCCTGCATTTCTGCTAAAACAATAATGACTCTTGCTAATTTATCTTTAATCTGTTTGAGAAATTTGAATTATAGATGCTTACTTATCAGTGTAATGATTTCCCTGCTCTTACTTGAGCCAGCACTAAAGAAAACACGTACACACAATATCTTCCCAAATTTTTCAGCTTCCAGCAGTGAGAGATGTGTTTCTAGACTACATCATATTTCAAGTCAAGTCAAGTGGTTTTTATTGTCGTTCAACCATATACAGTTAGTGCAGTACACAGTGAAACGAGACAACGTTCCTCCAGGACCATGGTGCTACATAAAACAACATAGGACAAACACAGAACCACATTAGACTACACAGGCTAAATAAAATGTTTACATAATGTGCACATGCAAACGTCTGCAAAAAGTATGGGACAGTACAATAAATTACTAAAAGGAACAGGAAAATAGGCACAGTAAGAGACAGTGCAGCGCCGACCTTGCTTCGTAACTTTCAAATTATTTCAACGATCTCTTTATGCTAAAAGTCAGGTATGCAGTCTGCGTAGGGCACCAACTCCCTAGGAGGGCACCATTTTACCCTAGGAGGGCACCAGAAAGTCCACCGTCTGCCCTTACTCGCACGTTATATGTTATTCAAGGACCCAAAAGCAGTTGCGGTATACAGATGATCACTTTCCATCCTGATATGAGATATGATAACTGGTTTCAGTTCACTTAATGGCCACAGGTTTTTCTTTTGTTTTAAGTTTACATTTATATTATTTCATGGATGTCCTGTGTTGCAGAGGGTGGCCTTTAGCTACTCCTCACTGTCTTCCTAATCTCCCAGTACCATGACAGGATCAGAAGGCTAAGATGAAAAAATTCAGTGGGACTGTTGTTCTATATTAAGCATTTATGACCAAATAAATAAATAAATCCTGTCTTTGCTTGAGTTCTACATCTACATGTGTTCTCTAAACTAGTGTGACCAGTACAATTACAATGGTAATAGAAAATCGTAAGTGCTCACCTTAAAACATTATTATTATTATTATGAATATTACTGTTATTATTATTTTTTTTTATTATGTTTTTCATCATAAACTAGGAAACACCTACTCGGCAGGGCAGATGTTTTTTGCTCTTAATACAAAATTAACTCTCTGTTATTTGTAATATGGATAAAAACTGATTAATCACTTATTCAAAGTTATATTATGGCTGAGCTATGTTGTAGAAATTTTGATACTCATTGATCAGTAATAGTCATTGCAAGGGAATGCCCCTGTGTCTGAGGAATGCAGAGGGGGAGGATCTGCTTTTGTCAGAGACCTTGGATAATAAGAGGTATAAAATACGAGTCAGCCCTCCCCTCTGGGCACACACTCATAACACAGACTGGTTCCTGTGCAATGACTGGGTCTTCTTGCAAGAATAAATGTATTTTAAAAGACTGTTTGAGTCCGAGTGTCTCTTACACAGTGATAATGGTTGGTGAATAAGTTTTGCCACAACAATTTGGTGTCAGAAGTGGGATACTGAGTTCAGACTGTCAGGAGAAGGAAAAGGCGGACTGAGGAAAGGAGGAGAGCAGCGAAGGTGGGGGCCGGACACAGGGCGATCGACAGCTGCTACAGAACAGGGAAGTGAATTTTTTTTAACCACACACACATACAACACGCACACATACACTGATTTACATACTGCTCTCAGCAATGAAGACAATGCATGCAAATCTTTCAGTGTGACTGATGAAGTTTTATGTGATAATGTTTCGAATGAATGTTTGAGAATGTACAAAAGTTTAGGGTTTTTACAAATGCCTAGATATCAAATGTTAGTTGATGGGACATTAGTAGAATTTTTTGGTAGATTCTGGGGCTGGCCATTCTACGATACGACCATGTGACTTGCCATGTGTCCCAATATTGACAGGTTCAGTGCATAAAGAGCACTTTGGCCTAGGGCCATTTGGTTTCTGAAAAAATTCACAGTGCCCTTGGAGTGTGAGTCGGAGATGGGGAGAACATTTAAACATGCGTTTCTGTGTTCACCAGCTTGTCCGGTACCTCTAATGGCCAGAGATTTAATGTGTGAATTAAATTTGACTCTTACTTCCTTTGGAATTAGCATCGAGGAAGAACCACAAATATGTTGTTCTAAATTTGAACCGCACTGGGCATATGAATGGCGTGTGAAAAAATTATGATTGTGCAAAAATGATCTTGAAATTGGCAAAAGATCGAACAATGTCATTTAACACAGAAAATACGACCCCTGACCAATTGCATTGCACGTCACATGTCGTAAATGAACAGAAACCACAATATGAGGAGGGGTGGTTTAACGGGCCAGAAATTGAGAGTGTGAAATTTGATGAGATTTTCTGGACAGAAAATGTGTGTGGCCAAGGCCAAAGAGCAGCTGTGAGCAGATTTGGGCCCCTTTGTGAGAGAATGCATGAAAACAACAAATTGGGCTAAAATAAGTGTAGGAGCATTTATATCAAAATGTGATTTTGAGATTGAAGTACAGTATGTGGATGATTTGTTGATCTGTGCATGTGATGAAGCACCTAGAAGGGGAGGGACACAAAGTCAGTCTTTCAAAATTGCAGTTTGTGAAACAGGAAATAACGTTTTTGGGAAAAACGTGTACAGGCCATAAAAGATGTGCCAAAACCAATTACGAAAAAACAATTATTGTCATTTTTAGGAATGTGTGCTTATTGTTGTACATTTATTCCTAATTATGCCATTCCTGAACAGCCTTTGCGAGCCCTGATGACATGGAAAGGGCTGAGGTCATATGACAAGCTTGTTTGGACAAGCGAAGCCGAAGAGGCATTTGCTAACATTAAAGTGCAAATGGCTCTGGCTCCCACTTTGGGCCTGCCAGATGTAAACAAACCATTGGTTCAGATGATTGATGAGAAAAATGGGTTTATAACTTCTGTTCTTTTGCAGACTCATGGAGACAGACTGCGACCAGTGGCATATTTCTCAACCAAACTTGATGCGGTAGCAGCAGGTCTACCACACTGTTTGAGGGCTGTTGCGGCTGCTGAACTGGCAGTACTGGCATCCAGGGAATTTGTGGGGTATTCTTATTTAACTTTGATGGTTCCACACGCAGTCTCCACGATTTTGCAAGGGCAGAGAATGTCAAATTTATCTACAGCCGATGGCTGAGATACCACACAATTTTATTGGACATGCCACAGGTGTGCACACCGCGTCCAGATCTATTAGACATGCCGTTAGACAATTGTGACAATATCCTCTTTGTGGATGGGTAGGCTTCCAAAGATCCACAAACAGGAAAGAATAAGGTTGGTTACGCGATAACCACTGAATTTGAGGAGGTGACATCTGGCAACTTGCCGTCAAATTATTCAGCTCAGGCAGCTGAACTGGTTGCTTTAACAGAAGCATGTAAACTTATGGCAGACAAATGTGTGACAATTTACAAAGATTCGCGTTATGCCTTTGGGGTAACACACGATTTTGGTGCATTATGGAAGCACAGAAAATTTTTGAAGTCAGATGGTCATCCAATATTAAATGCATCTCTTGTGTCTGAGCTTTTGGAGGCCATTCTTTTACCAGGCAAGGTCGAGATTTGCAAATGCGCAGCGCACACTAATGATAACAGTTCAGTCTCAACAGGAAATGCACGAGCAGACGCGGCAGTGAAGGCTGAGGCAGCGATGGAGACAAAAGAGACTACGTGTGTTTTGATATCTGACAATAACCTCAACATTTCTTCTTGTTTACAGAGCATGCTAACTTTTTCCACAGGCAAGTAGAAAACCGGTGGAAGGCAGCTGGCTGTAGTTTTAAGGAGAATGTGTGGATGAGCTGTGATGGCATGCCTTGTTTACCCAAACACTTCTTTCCTCATTATTGAAAGTTGATACATGGGTTAGACCATGTATCAAAAGAGGGGATGGTTGCGAAAATGAAAGAATTATGGTTTGCTGAACATTTTTGCAAAAGATGTGTCATTTGTAACACACATAACGTGGCAAGAGGGATAAAAACACCTATAGTATCTCAACCACCATCAGGGGGGCTTTTTGAGTATCTAATGATCGATTTCATCGAGTTATCCCCTTGTGAGAAACAGAAGTACTGCCTGGTGATGGTTGACATGAGGTCCAAATGGGTTGAGGCCTTCCCAACCTCGAAACAAGACTCGGCAGTAGTAGCGAAGGCTCTGTTAACCGAGATTGTTCCGAGATGGGGAATTCCAAGGAAAATCAGCTTGGACAATGGGACACACTTTGTCAATGAAGCAATAAAGCAGGTGGGTCAGTTTTTGGGAACTGACATGAGAACACACTGCAGTTACCACGCCGCAAGTGGAGGCGCTCTGGAGAGGGAGAATCAAACGATCAAGAACAAATTGGCTAAGTGCTGTGAGGAAACTGGGCTCACATGAGTTAAAGCACTCCCAATTGTGTTGATGTACACCAGAATGAGAAAAAGAGTCAAAACAAATTTTAGTCCATTTGAAATACTTTTTGGTAGGCCCCCATTCATGGGAATAGAGGGGGGTAGACAGAGGTTGCCATCAACAGATCTGTATGAGAATGACATGTTGAATTATTGCAAAGAAATGTCTTCTCTGTTGTCCAACGTTTGTGTTCAGGTGAAAGCTGTTCAGGAAGGTTGCTGAAACCCTCCTGCATAAGATCAGGCCTGGCGATTTGTTGTGATTCATGACCTGAGGAGAAAGAGCTGGAACGCAAAAAGGTGGCTGGCACCATTCCATGTGCTACTAACAACTCACGCCAGTGAAGGTCGCAGAGAGAGCTACATGGGTTCATGCCAACCATTGCAAGAAAGTTCCGCCACATCACAGGAGAATCAGCAACAGGAAGAGATTGTTCCAAGTGAATGTCAATAAATGCAGAGATCAAGTCTGAACACCAAGCACCACTATCAGTGGAAGAGCAAGGCCAACCACAGAGAATAACACGGTCTGTGTGCAGAGTGAACCCCATTGTGTGGTTACAAGCAGTAATCATTGTGAAAAGAACAAGATAAAAGAAGAAGGAAGGAGACAGGGAAAGGCAGGCAGCCCTTGCTGTGGAAACAGCATCAGGCTGGGCTGCGTTAATCAGCAAAACAGATAAGACTCTGAGTGCGTCAAAGACTGAACTCCTCCACTTGCATTCTGGTCACACAGCTGCAGTACTGATCTAGCAGTACTGAGATGAAATGGAGCGTCCAAGACCGTGGCACCTATTTAGAGTGCAGGGAATGTATGCACTCCAATGTGCAGGATTGGACTTCCTGTTTCTGACGGCACAGCATGCACGCACGCACGCTGCACGAGAGTTTGTTTGTGGCCTGCTTAGCACTGCTTATTCTCATACGTTCAACGTTATAGTCATCGTTCATAGTTATATCCTTTGACATTTTACCGCGTTTCAGATTCTTCCGCTTTTTCTCCCGTTTCATCTGCGTGTAGTTTACTGGTTGCTGCTGACACCTAGCTAGAGTCTGTGTTTGTAGCCTTTAATCCTTAAACATCTGCCATTTTTAAGCACGCATCGGGTCTTCCCGTATTATTCTCTTATTGGGATTCAACTGCGCGCATATTCCACCTGTATCCACGTTCTATTTTTATCGCGGTTAAACTGCGTGCATTTTTTCAGCACGCACCCGTTTTTTCTCCTCTGCGGTACACAGATTATTGCATCGATCTCAAAGCACCGCTTATCAGAACAACCACCACCAACAACAAACCATTCTGTGAGGGATTCAAATCAATCTCAAAACCCTCACCGCTCAGGAACAACGAACAATTTGCGGTAAGTCATGGCATCGGCTCATGTTATTTGTTCATGCATTGCATGTCACATGTTTAAAATAGCCTCCTCCGTCAGCAGTGAGGGATTCACTTGTGATAAATGTAAGGAATTAGTCAGGCTGATGGAGAAGGTTAATGAGTTAGAGACTCGCATCCGAACGCTAGTAGAGGTCAGTGAGAAAGAGAAGCCATTAGATACTGTTTCGGATGCGGGCAGTACAGAGAGCAACACACACACTTTGGTTCCGGTTATAGAGCCCCTGCAGCAGGGCATTTGGGTGACGTCTCGGCAGCATAATCGTTCAGCAAAGAGACACCACTCTCCCGCTCCTGTTAGGGTTTCCAATAAATTCTCCCCACTCAGTGATACACCCACTGAGAATCATATTGAAAGAGCCCTTGTTATCGGTGATTCTATTGTAAGGAACGTGGAAATAGAGACTCCAGCCACTATTGTTAATTGCATTTCGGGGGCCAGAGCATCTGACATCAAATCAAATTTACAAGTGCTGGCTAATGCTAAACGTAGATTTTCTAAAATTGTTATCCATGTCGGCACTAACGATGTCCGGCTTCGCCAGTCGGAGATCACTAAAGATAATGTTAAAGAGGTGTGCAAATTTGCAAAAACGATGTCAGACACTGTAATATGCTCTGGTCCCTCCCTGCTCGTCGTGGTGACGAGGTTTATAGTAGATTAGTGTCACTGAATGGCTGGATGTCTGAGTGGTGTCTGCAGAATAAAATAGGATTTATAGACAATTTTTGGGGTAGACCTGACCTGCTAAAGAGAGATGGACTCCATCCCTCCAGGGAAGGTGCCGCTCTCCTCTCTAGTAATTTGGCTCATAGACTTAATAATGATATTAATTGACTAAATGGGGCCCAGGTCAGGAAGCAGACAAACTGGTTAATCCGAACGTCTGCTAGCTGCCTTGAGACGTCACACAGGTCACATAAACTACAACACATAGAGACTGTATCACCTAGATATCTTATAGAGACTGTGTCTGTTCCCCGAACTACCAAACACATAACCCTCACTAAATCATTTAGAAAAAATTTGATTAAGGTCAAACTTGAACAAAACAAACAACTTAAAAATGTACATCATATAAAAATAGGGCTACTAAACATTATATCTCTTTCTACCAAAGCACTAATTGTCAATGAAATGATTACAGATCATAGATTGGATGTGTTCTGTTTGACTGAAACCTGGCTTAAACCTGATGAATATATTAGTTTAAATGAATCTACTCCCCCAGGTTATTGTTATAAACATGAGCCTCGTCTGAAGGGTCGAGGAGGAGGTGTTGCTACAATTTACAGTGACGTTTTTGGTGTTACTCAGAGGACAGGATATAAATGTAAGTCTTTTGAACTAATAATGCTTAAGGTGACACCGTCAAATACAAATATAACTAAAAAATCTCTGTCGTCCTTTACCCTTGCTACAGTGTATAGATCACCCGGGCCTTATTCAGATTTCCTTAGTGAATTTGCTAATTTTTTATCAGATCTTGTAGTTACTGTAGATACAGCCTTAATTGTTGGTGACTTCAACATTCACATAGATAATGAAAATGATACATTGGGATTAGCATTTATCGATATTCTCAACTCTTTTGGAGTCAGACAAAATGTAACAGGACCAACTCATCGCCATAATCATATGCTAGATTTAATTCTTTCATATGGAGTTGATGTTGATAATATAGAAATTCTGCAACAGAGCGATGACATCTCGGATCATTACCTTGTCTCTTGCATGCTGCAATCAGCTAATGTTACTCAATCTGCACCACGCTATCGTTCAGGTAGAACCATTCTTTCGACCACTAAAGATAGCTTCACTGATACTCTTCCAGATCTATCTCATATACTCAATAAACCCCAAAGCCCAGAAGAACTTGATGAAATAACAAAACATTTAAATCCAGTCTTCTCTAGCACCCTTGATGTTGTCGCCCCACTTCGATTAAAGAAAATTAAAGAAATAAGCCCTGCACCATGGTACAATGATCAAACTCATGCTCTCAAGAGAGCAGCTCGGAAAATGGAGCGCATGTGGAAAAATACAAAATTAGAAGTATTTCAGGGTGCGTGGAAGGATAGTGTCTGTAGCTACAAACACGCACTCAAAGCTGCCAGGTCAGCATATTTTAGTAAACTCATAGAAAATAACCACAACAATCCTAGATGTTTATTCAGTACTGTGGCTAAATTGGTTAGGAATAAAGCCTCAACCGAACCAGATATTACGTCACAGCTCAAGAGTAATGACTTCATGAATTTCTTCACAGATAAAATTGAAATAATCAGAAATAAAATTGGAATTATGCAATCATCTGTCATAGCACCCCAGAAAACAATGTCGAATAATTTCCCTCATGTGCAACTTCAATCCTTCGCTATCATAGGTCATGAAGAGCTAACAAAACTTATCGAAACATCAAAAGCCACAACTTGTTTGTTAGATCCTATACCAACTAAGCTCTTAAAAGAGGTATCTCCTGTAATATCAGAACCTCTTCTTAATATCATTAACTCCTCTCTATGCTTAGGACATGTCCCAAGAAACTTTAAAATGGCAATTATCAAACCGCTAATTAAGAAGCCACAACTTAATCCTGGAGAACTTGCTAATTATAGACCGATTTCAAATCTCCCGTTTATGTCAAAAATACTAGAAAAGGTAGTATCCTCCCAAATATGTTCATTTCTACAGAGAAATAGTATGAAGAATTTCAATCAGGATTTAGGCCTCATCACAGTACAGAGACTGCACTTATCAGAGTTACAAATGACTTGCTCTTATCATCTGATCGCGGTTGCATTTCTCTTCTAGTGCTTTTAGATCTTAGTGCTGCATTCGACAGGATAGATCACGACATTCTCTTGAATAGGCTAGAGAATTATGTTGGAATTTGTGGAGTGGCATTAGCATGGTTTAGGTCATATTTAGCAGACCGCTACCACATTGTCTATGTAAATGAGGAATTGTCAAACCAAACAAAAGTAAAATATGGAGTGCCACAGGGATCAGTTTTAGGGCCTCTGCTTTTCTCCATGTATATGCTTCCCCTGGGAGATATTATCAGGAATCGTGGAATAAGTTTCCACTGCTATGCTGACGATACACAACTTTATATTTCTTCAAAACCTGATGAGATTTCACAATTCTCAAAATTAGCAGAGTGTATTAATGAAATAAAAGATTGGATGGCCAGAAATTTCCTTCTACTCAAATCTGACAAAACAGAGGTACTAATTATTGGACCAAAAAACTCTAAAAATAAGCCACTAATATATAATTTGTCTCTAGATAGATGTACTGTTACATCATCTTCAACAGCGAAGAACTTAGGTGTTATATTTGATACCAATCTGTCCTTTGAAAATCAAATTACAAATGTTTGTAGAACAGCATTCTTCCACCTAAGAAATATTGCTAAATTAAGGCATATGCTCTCGGTTGCTGATGCCGAAAAACTAATTCATGCGTTCATGACCTCAAGACTAGATTATTGTAATGCATTACTGGGAGGATGTCCAGCAAGATCAATAAATAAACTTCAATTGGTTCAAAATGCAGCAGCCAGAGTGCTGACGAGAACCAAGAAATATGATCATATTAGCCCCATTTTATCATCGTTACATTGGCTACCTGTTAAATTCCGTCTTGATTTTAAAATTCTGTTAACTACGTACAAAGCTTTGAATGGTCTAGCACCGCAGTACTTAAGTGATCTTCTACCACGCTATATTCCAACACGTTCATTAACCTCTTAACCAGCACCCCTATTTTTGAGAATTTTCTGAAAATGACATACCCAAATACAAATGTCTGTAGCTCCTAAACCATATGGTCCACATTCATAACTCTGATATTTTTTTTAAACTAGACACTTGAAACTTTGTTACCCAAGAGTCATATTAATTCAAGAGTAGCATAGGAACAGAGTAAAACAAGGTCAAATTTACATGAAAGTGACGATTTCTATGAATGAACTTCATTTAGGGAAAAATGTATCAGACTTTTATGTTAAAGGCCTGAAAACACCATAAAGATAAAACTGAATGTCTGACCATGTTCTGATTCAAATTTGAAGATGATACTCCCAAAAATGTAGTTTCTGTAAGCTTTTATTCAGGGAAAGTCTAGGCGTCCTTTCCAAAAGGCCATTTGGAGACGCCAAATGGACATCTGGTAACCAAATGACATAAGGAGTAAACACTACATACTACATACATGTATATCAATTCAGAACTGTTCTGCTCATCAAACCACACAAGAAAAAATGATTTCAGCACAACATTTTAACATTTTAACAAAATACTCTATATTTTGAACAATTCTGATAGCAAAAACAGTGAAACAAAAAAAACTAATTAATAAATTATATAAAAAGAAAACAACATTTGTAATTGCAACAGTGTTTTTTACACAAATAAATTACAATAAACTGATAATTATAATAAATATCCAATTACTAAAGAAAAAAAAAAGCAATTACAGTATTTACAGTATTTATGTTGATCCAAGGCAGTCACTAACAAGGTTTGTTACCAACTGGAAACCAAAGCCACTGAAAGACAGGAAAGATAAAGATAAAGATATTTTTGTTATATTATATGCATCATAAATATAATGTGTGTGTGTGATATAAATATTATGTCTTTATGTATAATATACAGCTATCACCTAGCTACTCGTGTAGCCTTGTGTCTTTGCTAGTCATTTTATAATCAAAAACATGATATGAACAGAAAAACTGCCAATACTTCATAACGTATCGGTTACCTAACGTAACCTCGGTTCTCTCTAGATGAGGGAACGAGTATTGCGTAAGCTAGCTTACGCTACGGGAAAGATTCATCTTTTCTGAGATATTGAAGCCAAAAAATTATCCTTAATTTTTGTATCCATTGTCAACGCAGTGCGGCAGCTGCAGACCTTGAGCGGGCTAGCTAGCGAGCTCATAGGTTGCTCTGCGGCAACTGCTGCAGCCTATAGACGAGCTTGGGCGAACTCGCATCCAATGAGAGGCGTCCGCGCGCTCACTGCATCAAAGCCCGCCAAAATGGGCGTGACTAGAGTGCATATAAGCGTAGTTCGTAGGCTGGAACCCTGGTTTTCATTGACTGAAGCGAAAAGTCGCCGTGGCGAAAGCACGGCCGGCTACGCAATACTCGTTCCCTCATCTAGAGAGAACCGAGGTTACGTTAGGTAACCGATACGTTCTCTTACGAGAGGTTCTCTCGTATTGCGGAAGCTAGCTTACGCTACGGGAACCCATTGTCAACGCCGTGCGCACCAAGCATCCACTGTATGAGCCCCAGGAAATTAAGGGGGGACCCGGGGGAGCCCTTATGAGTGGGGAAATAATATTTGGCCGGCAAGAATGCGGGTCATTGATTGTGTAATACATAAGCACATAGTGGGAAGGGAACGACATCTGTGTGGAATGTGTCCCATCAGTGCAGCTCACCAGGGGAGCTGTAGCGTATTAAACCGCTAGTAGTTTTGCCTGCAGAGCGGGCACTTCCATATTGTAAAATCTGACAAAGGTGGAGGGGGAAGTCCATCCCGCTGCCACACATATGTCGTGAATGGAAATCCCGCTGGACCATGCCCACGAAGATGCCATGCCTCTAGTGGAGTGAGCCCTAATGCCCAACGGGCATGGCAGGTCTTTTGACGCATATGCAGCAGCAATAGCGTCCACTATCCATCTAGATAGTGTCTGTTTCGAGGCGGCGAGACCTTTGGTGCGCCCTCCGAACGAAACGAAAAGCTGCTCAGAGCGTCTGAAAGTGGCGGAGCACGCAGTATACAATCTCAGTGCTCTGACCGGGCAAAGGAGATTGGCGTCGCATTCGCTATCGGGTGCTGGCAGTGCCGATATGGAAATTACCTGTGCTCTGAAAGGAGTACCGATCACCTTGGGAACATAGCCGTGTCTAGGCTTTAAAATGACCTTGGAGTCACTTGGTCCAAACTCAAAACACACAGCGCTGACAGACAGCTCGTGAAAGTCTCCCACACGTTTGACTGATGACAGGGCAGTCAGAAAAACGGTTTTGAGTGAAAGGTATTTCAAATCCACGGATTGAAGTGGTTCGAAAGGGGGGGCTTTCATAGTTTCGAGAACTATAGAAAGATCCCAGATAGGAACCGATGGGGGGCGCAGGGGGTTCATCCTTCTAGCTCCCCTGAGGAAGCGAATGACCAGCTCGTTTTTACCCCATGACTGGCCGTGCAGGGGTTCAGCGAACGCCGCAACGGCCGCCACATACACTTTGAGCGTGGATGGGGATCTGCCCTTATCCAGCAGCTCTTGTAGAAATACGAGCAGCGACGACACCCCACATGTCCGTGGGTCCAGGTCTCTGTCGGTGCACCATTTTGAGAACACAGACCATTTTGACGCATAGAGTCTTCTCGTGGAAGGGGCTCTAGCGTGTATGATGGTGTTTATTACTCCTTCTGGCAGAGCGACGGGTAGTCGCTGATCACCCACGCATGCAGCGCCAGCTCTGGGTGGGGATTCCAGATTGTGCCGTGAGCTTGAGAGAGGAGATCTGCTATCACTGGGATGGGCCACGGCGCTGTCAGTGACAGCTGCGTAAGCTCCGGGAACCATGTCTGATTCTCCCAACGCGGGGCTATGAGGAGCACCGAGTGACGCGTTTCCCTGATCCTCTGCATTACCTGTGGCAATAGCGAGACGGGAGGGAAGGCGTAAAGCGGGCCTCTGGGCCAGTCTTGTGCCAGCGCGTCCTCGCTTTTCGAGAAAAATATTGGGCAGTGAGAGTTCTCTTTGGACGCAAAGAGGTCTATCTCTGCTCTGCCGAATAGGTGCCATAACGTCTGGACTGTTTGAGCGTGCAGGGACCATTCCCCTGGGGGAATACTGTCTCTGAACAGTCTGTCCGGGCCGTCGTTCAGGTGGCCTGGTACGTGCGTCGCCCTCAGCGAGCGCAGGTGGCACTGGGACCAACTCAGTATGCGTTTCGTCAGATGGAAGAGGTTCCTGGATCTGACACCGCCCTGACGGTTTAGGTAGGATACCACAGATCTGTTGTCCGAACGGACCAGGACGTGGTGACCCTGAATGACTGGGAGAAAGCGCACGAGCGCGTACTCGACCGCTATCATTTCAAGACAATTTATGTGAAGGAGCTTTTCCTGAACTGACCATAGGCCGAAAACCGGAGAGCCCTCACAGACCGCGCCCCAACCCGTGTTGGACGCGTCTGTCGAGATGACATTTCGGTGAGATACAGCTCCCATTGTCACACCCCGCTGATACCATTCGGCCACTGTCCAGGGCTGCAGAGCTGATATACAGGTCTGAGTCACCTTGATGGGCTGGCGGCCTGTGGCCCAAGATGCGCTGGTGTTTAGCAAATGCTGAAGCGGGCGCATGTGCAGTAAACCCAGCTGAAGTACTGCTGCGGCTGAGGCCATGTAACCTAGCACTCTCTGGAATTTCTTCAGAGGCGTGAGGCTGTTCATCTGAAAAGATGCGGCTAGTCGCTGAACACGGCGCGCGTGCTGTGTAGATAAGCGAGCCGTCATTGCCACGGAGTCTAGTTCTATTCCATGGAAGGAAATTGTCTGACTGGGCTGTAGTGAGCTCTTGGTCCAATTGACTGCAAGACCCAAACTGTTCAGATGGCTGAGGAGAACTGCTCTGTGAGAGAGAAGCTCCATATGTGACTGTGCCATAATCAGCCAGTCGTCCAAATAGTTCAAAATTCGCAAACCCTGACTCCGCAGGGGTGCGAGCGCCGCATCCATGCACTTCGTGAAAGTACGGGTGCTAAGGACAGGCCGAACGGGAGGACAGTGTATTGATAAACCTGGCCGCCAATGGCTAATCTCAAGAATGGCCTGTGACGGGATTTACCTGAATCTGAAAGTATGCATCTTTCAGATCGAGAGAAATAAACCAGTCCCCTGGCGCACATGCGCGAGGAGTTTCCTGATTGTAAGCATTTTGAATGGTCTTTTGCAAGCACCTTGTTCAAAACCCTGAGATTTAATATGGGTCTGAGGCCGCCGTCTTTCTTGGGAACAAGAAAATAACGGCTGTAAAGCCCCGACTCGCTCAGAGAGGGTGGCACTTTCTCTATGGCCCTTTTGCACAGAAGGCTTGCTATTTCTGAACGAAGCATGCACGCTGCTTCCGTGTTCACAGTGGTTTCGAGCCAGCTCTGAAGCGAGGAGGGCGGCGATCGAACTGTAGCAAATAGCCCTGTTGTATTGTGCTTAACACCCACTTGGATATCCCTGGAATAGCTTCCCACACTTTGAAGCGTAACGCTAGAGGGTGAATGGCCAATTCGCTCTGATTGCCGCACACAGAGCGCTGAACAAAATGTGTGAGCGCGTTTAGTGTGTTTATGCATGAGTGCTCGCAGACAGCATGAACAGGCTGTTTTGTGAGTGACTTCCCGATTGGAATGAAAGGGGAAAGAGTCACATCTGTTACTTATAAGTAACAGATGTCATGGACACGGGACTTACACACAGAGGAATGTTTGCTGGCCGTGTAACAGAGCGGGCAGAGAATGGGCGCGCGCACGTATTCGTGTGCGCATTTATTGACTCTAACACTCGAGCGGTTCGTAACCGCTTTATGTGAGCGTGCTCTGGTGGGGACACGAGACATGTAGTGCTTGTGTGTAGAGGTGAACACTGGATTGTGGGGACATTTTCTACACATAGGGCTGGTCGTGTGACAGAGCGGCCAGAGAATGGGCGACGCGACGCATTCGTGGGCGCCTTCATTGACTCTGACGCCGAGCGGTTCATGAATCGCTTTATGCAAGCGTGCTCTGATAGGGGCACGGAATGTGTTATGCTTGTGTGTAGGGGTGAACACTGGGTTGTGAGCACATGTTCTACACATAAGACATGTTTGCTCTTTACAAGATTTATTTGTGTCGCCGTAAAAACGGCGTTTGAGTGCAGGCAAGCGGGCAGTGTCACCGGCTTGTTGGCTGCTAAATTCACCACTGTAGTAGCCTGAGAGAAGGGGACTGACAGGGGGCAAAGCTTTGACGGTGGTCCGGCCGCGGCGGGACTGAGCCGTCGTTTGTTCAACAAAGTTAGGAAGATTCGGTTGCTCTGGTTTCAGCGTTACCTTAAATGGAGGCCCGCGGGGGGGGCGGCGGTCTGCGGCGGCTGTCTGAGCGTGATCGAGGGGGGCCGCCCTGTCGACGCTGAGAAGTCTGAGTTTGTTGAGCTGGGCGCTGTGATGAGGCTCGTGCAGGAGGCTGATCACGTGAGCGGCCTGCAGAGGAGCTAGCGCGACGCGACAGGAAGAGGTTCATGGCTTGAGTGGCTTTCTGGACTTCTGAGAAGCGGTCAACAATGCCACTCACCGCGGAGCCGAAGAGACCGGTCGGAGAGAGCGGTGCGTTGAGGAACGTGGAGCGCTCTGCTTCTCCCATGTCGGCTAGCGTTAGCCACAGGTGTCTCTCGGTCACAGTCAGCGAGGCCATACACTTCTCTAGAGCTTGAGCTGCAGCTTTGGTAGCGCGAAGGGCGAGGTCTGTCGCGCTTCGTAGATCAGTAACAGCCTCTGGGTGCCTGCCTTTCTCATCCCACTCCCGAAGAAGGTCCGCTTGTAGGATCTGTAAAACGGCCATGGAGTGCAGAGCAGATGCGGCTTGGCCGGCGGTGGAATAGGCGCGGCCAACATAGGCGGAAGTCGCTCTGCGGGCCTTAGACGGGAGCACAGGCTTAGACCGCCATCTCGCGGAGGGCAGGCAAAGGTGGTGTAGAGCGGCGATGGCTTTGAAGAAAGCAGCCGTCGAGTCTGTTGGGTGCCTGCTCAGGGGGCGGTGACCACTCGAGCCCGAGGCGGTCGACGGCCTGTGTGAGGAGGCGTGTTAACTCCCCTTCGACTCCGGCGCGGGTCCTGCTGGATTCCTGGGCCGAGGAGGAGGCTTGGGAGCCTGACCACTCCTCGCTGTCCGAAGCCATGATGGAACAGCAGCCCTTATCCTCCGCCTCGTCATCCAAGATGGCAGCAGTGCAGCCGCTCGGTGGCAACTGCGCGTCCCGGGGGGGCGGGGAGGGTGAAAACGATGCTCGAGGGAGAGGCTCCGGCGAGGCAGTCGCTTCAACCACAGTTTCCGGCAGCCTTTGGGAGCGGCGCTTCTTTCTGCGTGGCGGAATGTAAGGCGGCGCGGCGGCTTCTGCTTTGAGCGCTTCGAGTCGAGCCCGCAGGGTCGACATCGGTAGCTCCTCGCAGAAATCGCATCCGCCCTCAGTGAGGGCGAGCTCTGCGTGTCCCAGTCCCAGGCAGAGAGCGCAGATGATGTGGCGTCTCCGGTGCTGAGAAGGGCGCGACATGAGGCGCAAGTGGAACGAGGCATCTTGAAAAAGATGCTCGTACTCTTTTGTGAATAGTTCGTAAGAACTAGCTTGCTGAATAAAAAGGATACTTCGTCAGATGGCGTAGCTCGCAGGATGGCTGAAGGTGGCTGAGACGGCCGGCTTCTTCTAGCGCTGTCCACGCTTGCTTGATGCCCCTCGAACGGCGACGCGGCTTCCAGGTCAGCGATGCGAAGAGCTTCGCTGAAGAGATGAAAATCAGGGTTCCAGCCTACGAACTACGCTTATATGCACTCTAGTCATGCCCATTTTGGCGGGCTTTGATGCAGTGAGCACGCGGACGCCTCTCATTGGATGCGAGTTCACCCAAGCTCGTCTATAGGCTGCAGCAGTTGCCGCAGAGCAACCTATGAGCTCGCTAGCTAGCCCGCTCAAGGTCTGCAGCTGCCGCACTGCGTTGACAATGGATACAAAAATTAAGGATAATTTTTTGGCTTCAATATCTCAGAAAAGACGAATCTTTCCCGTAGCGTAAGCTAGCTTACGCAATACGAGAGAACCTCTCGTAAGAGAACCATAAAAACTCAAGATGATGTTTCAACTTACCGATCTAATACGGGATCGAGTCCATGGAGAAACATCTCCTCTTCAGCCGAATCGACACTCGACACCGTGCTCTCTCTGTCAAAGATGTCTGTTTCTGCGTCTTTCTGCTGTTCTTCGTCGCTACTCCTCATTACCTCCTCCAAAACACTCTCAACACCACAAAAACTCCTCTTCAGTCGACGATCCATGATGTAGATTGTTAGATATAATGTTAGAATAAATCTGCGCGTTGAAACGAGCTCCGTGTAGCAAAACAATGGTAAAAACTGTGCGCGCTGTGCGTAAAATGACGAAGAGCGCACGAGTGGACGCACTTGTATTAGACCTATGTATTAGACAGATCTTCTGAGGTAAACTAAGCAAACTGTCAATCACTGCAATCGTGTTTTAGTTGGTTAATACTCCCATCCATCAAAATTTTGCTGACCAGACATTGGGTGGCTTTTATCCAGTCAAAAACCGAGGTGCGAGAGTGACAGGTCCCGCAGCCTGTTGTTGCGCTCCCTTCATATTTTGGTCATTACAGAGCCTGTGATTGGAGGAGAGAAACAGAGAAAGGCTCATTTTATCGGAAACAGTCCAAACTACGGGGGAGAGATGGTTTTTGAACATTGGAATACAAATTAGAATCGATATTTCATTGAAAGGGAACATGATGGATTACTGGATAATCCATCATAACTGGAATAACTGGAAGCGCTCATGAAAACTGAGGAGGATATTTCGTTTTTTTCCCTATTTTTTTGTTGTTTTGGATTAAAAAGTGGGATGCATTTTGAAGAGTAGACCCTTACATTGAAATGTATGCTGGTGTTTCTTGGATTCGTCCGAACTGATCTGAACCATAGGAGATGAAAGATAAGTATTGCCGTTCATTTTGTTCATATTTACAGGGTCGGTCTGTCAGCATTTAATTTAACCCTTTCCTCTCTGGTGTATTGATTGCAAAAACAAGTTCAGAACGTGATTCTTGAGTGTTTTAGCTTTCAAATGATGCATAGTTTATGATAGTTGATTGAATATTTGTTATAAAACGAAGGTAATAAAATTATAAACACACCCCCCATGGCCCGCCCACGCCCCCCCTGCTGGTATAAGGCGTTAAGATCACAAAATTATGGCCTATTAATAGTTCCTAGAATATCAAAATCCACTAAAGGAGGAAGATCCTTTTCATATTTGGCTCCTAAACTATGGAATAGTCTCCCAAACACTGTTCGAGATGCAGACACACTCTCTCAGTTTAAGTCTAGACTAAAGACTCATCTATTTAGCCAGACATACACCTAATTTATCCTCCAACCCACAATTAGGCTGCTTTAGTTGGGTCTGCCGGAACCAGAAACCAGAAACATTGAGCATGATCTCTTACTCTGCAATAAATTAAATGACATCTACGCTTAACATCTTTTTATTTGTTTCCCTGTCTCAACCTCGGGACTCCTATCCTGAGGTCACCAGAACCGGCTGGATCCAGCACCATTCCTGCTTCATGTTGGACTCCTCTGCTACATGTCGCAGAATGATGATGACTAAATGCAGCCGGTGCCAGCCAAACATCACTTCAATCTATTATGACAGACTTCAGAGGATGAAATGATGCCAACTCCAACCTGCATCACCTCGGTCTATAGATGGACTACGATCTTGAAATGGAATGCATAGACTAACTATTGCCAACAAAAGCCTTCATCAGCCAATTAACAAGGACAATTGCATCTATGTGAACTTCTGCAATTAATCAAGATGGACTTCAAAGACTTTGGTCATTAATCTTACAGTTCAAACACAATCGATGTTTAATCACTGATCCTTAACACTTAGTTTAATAATTTTAAACCATGATTTTAACTATACATAATTAATATTTACATTACATTCAGAATGTTAGCCAGAGGGGAACTGGCCCCCACAGTGAGTCTGGTTTCTCCCAAGGTTATTTTTCTCCATTAATCAACATTTAAGGAGTTTTGTGTTCCTTGCCACAGTCGCCTACAGCTTGCTCACTGGGGTTATTAATACAATTATCATTTAATTATTTTTAAACACTTAATCGTATTTTATCGAAATTACACAATGATGATTAATCGACTTTATAGACATTACAGTTTTATCGTCTGTTAATGCTGATATTCTGTAAAGCTGCTTTGAAACGATGTGTGTTGTGAAAGGCGCTATACAAATAAAATTGACTTGACTTGACTTGAATGTGTGGTCTGGGTAAGAGTATGTGCATAATGACTTTGCTTGCAGTGACAATTGGTATGATAATACTGCACCTTACCGAGGGCCTGAGAGTGTTATCAACAGAAGATCACACCAACTGGACTGAGACAACTGCGCCAAACAATACCATCTGACGGTTCAAGAGAAGTGCATTTATGTTCGTGGAGCCAACGCATGGCCTGGAAGGAGAAATCATCATGATTCAGGAAGGAACAAATGTGACTTTCAACTGCAACCCGTTCCAAAAGAACTGTCCGAACTGTGAGAAGAGTATGCACCTTTCTATGTCTGCAGAGATCCATGCAAGTGGGGCAACGTGAAAGCATACTACTACGACTACAAGAAGGGGAACGACGAAAGATTCAGAGTACAAACGAACCACAGACTCAGCAGCAACAGGGATGGAATGCGAGTAGAGCTGAGACAAGTAAGAAATTCTGATCAAGGCAGGTACTACTGCGGACTGGATAAAGAAGGAACCGACTGGTATGAGACGTTTGACATAATTATAGTTGAAGCAGCTCCAACAACGAAGACAAAACCTTTTGAGGCACCTGAGCTTAAACAAGAGACAGAGGAAGAGATGGCTTGGATAGGAAACGGAGACACAAGAAAAGGTCAAGCGAATCCTGAAGTGCAGAAGGCCATGATGAGTTGTCAAGGGAACAAGGCCTGTGCTTTGGCGATGCTGCAAAAGGAAGAACTGGAAATATCAACGAGCTGCTGGCTTTGTCTGCAAATGTCTCATGCTTGGAAAGCTGTCCCACTGACTGTAGCGACAGCAAAAGAAACAAAGTGTCTGATTCCACAGCAAATGACTGATGTGCTCAAAGCTGTGATTGATCTGGAGAAAGGAAAGATACCAACAAAGTGACCTGCGGATGACTGCGACCATGTGCAGCAGTATAACCACACTGATATGGCGATTCCACCTCTGAGAGTGACGGCGACACAGGGTGACGTATGCATTTGTCTGAACAATGCGAGACAGTTTAAAGCAGGTTGGTCTGACTGCAGGGTCAGAATCAACGTGAAGGACAGAACAGCGGACAACTGTACAGCCGTCATCAACGACAAAGAAGTCAACTTCACATGCCCATTCGGATGCCAAAGAAATGGTCAGGGTGCTGTTATCCAGCATTAATGAATGTGGGTACATCTGTGTATTTGCCAAACAGGGCACCTGGGGTGGGAAGGGAAAAAAGAAATGTTGAAATCTTGCCTGGGATTTTGTTCATTGTTCTTAGGGGTGGGTACAACGGTAACAATTAATAAGATAAATGGGCTAGCATTGGACAGTATTAGCAATAGCTAATAGCACAGAAAATGCTTTGACAATAATAGATGATGAAATGAAAGTTAAGAGATGTGGTCATTCAAAACAGGTTGGTTCTTGATATGTTAACTGCAGAGAAAGGGGGAGTTTGCAAAATGTTGAGAATGTCTTGTTGTTTCAATATTCCAGATTACAGTGACAACATCACAAATGTAATTGAACACATGAGAAAAGCCGTACAGGAACCAGAACATGTTGAGTGTACATGGGTTACTTTGTTTATGAATCTCTGGGGAGGATGGGGGTATTGGCTGATTCAAACTGTGTTACCAATTGCGGTGATAGGACTGTTGATATTGTTATGTTTACCATGCATTATAACGTGTGTTTCCAGCTCAGTACAGAGACTGGTTAAAGCAGGGGTGTCTGTTCAAATGGTAAAAATGACAGTATATCCAGAGGATGATGAACACAAATAAGATGATACGAGTAGCGAGAGCTACTGTGAAATGTGTTAAAATGAGGTATGTCTTTCCTTTCTGAGAATGTTTTGATATGTAAAGATGGTTATAAGCAGCGGTCATCCGTGTTACGAGATGACGTACAAGGAGAGGGTTTGAAATGAGGGATTTTATTCTACTTCTATTCTTTGTATTTTTACAGCCTGCTGACATAACCAAGAGATGTGACATAACCAAAATGTTAAATTGCTGTGTTTTTCCTGCTTAATATTTACACTATTTCTTGTTTATACTGAGGTGACTGAGGGTCTGATTTTATGTCAGAAGTGCAGTAACAGTGTTTACTCATTTAGCCAGGCTTCAGATAAAGTCTTTACTTGCTTGCTAATACTTAGGGGACTATCCCTAAATAGCCTAAGCTTTTTATTTTTCCAAATGTTATTTCACAAATGTTTAAGAGAGTGATCATTTATGCGAAAAACAGAGATGAAGAGTGTAAGTGTGATGATATGACTTAAAATAATATTTCTGTGTTAATTGTAATTGTTGTTCCCCTTCTGTCACTCACTCGACATTGTGTCGATTGTAGTGATACAAGGGGCTTCTTTCGGGTGCCTCAGATACCTCTGAATATGAAAAAGACCAATGCTAAATTGGCAAACATAATTTGCATGTCCTGCCCCCGGACATATGGGTATAAATGGTGGTGATCGTGCATCTGTTCAGTCAGATTCTTCTTCGGGGCCGAGCGGTTGTGTGATCAGCGAGCTGAGACACTCACTACTGTTCCACTCACCTCTAAGAGAATTGCTGTTGGATCCTACAGCAAATTACCAGCGGCATGCTCCCTTCTCTTCACGCCAGTGCAGTCCACACCTCTGGGCACTTCGACAGCATTTCCTAAATGAGTATAATTCCTCTAAAAGAGTTTACACATTAACGTTGAACGTCTTTTTTAAAGAAACGTATTTTTCAAGATGCCTCTCCACCTTTGTGTAAGTCCTGGAAGCGGTAGATATCTCTCCGATTCTGACGGTCATATATGCTGCCTCACGTGTACGGGCTGCGATCACACTGAGGCAGCGTTTATGAATTATGTTCTCATTGCAAGAGCGTGAGCATGGCAACTTTGCGGTCACGGGTTTCCTTCCTTAAAGGAAACGCCACTCCAGCCCCCCCCTGCGTCGCACCTTCTTCCCATGGGATTGAGGCTGACTCGGCTGCCGATGGAGGCGATTTGGGGAGTTCGGCGGGCACGATTTCGCCGGGTAAATCCCCGCGGGCCAACCGTCCCCCTGCACGCTCGTTTGCCTCCATCCGGGCTCGATGTGAGACCAGCTCGCCCCACGGCCACTTCAATGTCTCCTTTAGACATTGCTGGATGAGGGTATTGCTGCTACATCAATGAGCGTTGCGGCATCTGACTGGGTTGCCACCTTCGGGTCTGCTCGCCCACTCTGAGACTGACGCACAGATGTCTGGCATGCTTGCCCGGGCCACCGAGAGTGTTGGGCTGGACCGGAAGTTCCTGTCCCCCCCTCAGCCCTCACGGTTAGATGACTGGTTCCTCGGGTCATGGCGCCACTCAGGGCCATGTCCCCCCTTAGTTCCTTTCTTCCCGGAAGTGCATGATGAGCTGACGAAGTCTTGGAGAGCCCCTTTTACTGCCCAAAACCGACCTCCTCGCTTGTCCACTCTCACTAGCCTCGACAGCGGGGATGTCCACGGGTACACGGAGGTCCCCCAAGTGGACTAAGACCGCTTGCTCACTGGGGTTATTAATACAATTATCATTTAATTATTTTTAAACACTATTAAAAATCGTATTTTATCGAAATTACACAATGATGATTAATCGACTTTA